>NC_142063.1:242851631-243151631 GCF_059756535.1 Pantherophis guttatus
CCCTAAGGTAATAGAGTAATCTAGAATTAACCATCAATTCATTAGGGTTATCTTATCCACATCAGTAACAAAATAAATACATCTTGAACTTAATCTAATTATCTTCTGCTTTTTAAAGCCAACCATCCTTCATCCCTCTCTCCTCACTTTTTTTTTTTTGGCAGTACAGTTGGCTGCTTAGCAGGATTTATTTTGCCCGGCACTTCATTCTTCATTCTGTGAGACACCTTTCTTGGCAGGTGCTCCTTTCCTACCTTTCTTCATCTTTGCTCTATGGACCATGAAAACTGCCATTACAAAAGAGAGAACATGGTATGAACTGTGTTTTTATATCAGTTTTGTGCCGACACTGCAAAATCGACCGATTCACTTAAATCCTCAGCAGTTCTGATTTTTTTTAAAAAAAAAAAAGTGTGGGGGGGAAATATGTGGTGGTGAAGACCAACCAGATCATCTTTGATCATTATCCTTGAAAACTGCATATAAAGAACGACACTATAGTTATTGTTGGCTTAAAAATGAGATTCAGGTTCCTTTCATCATATTTTTTTAATTGACAAAAATAAGTATTATCTGAAAATGTTACTGACGTGGATACATTCATGTTTTGGTACTACATGATCTCCCATAAAATGTATAGCAATAAACTTCAAACATATATGCTTGCTCATATATACTCATAAATGAATATTCAACATGTGATGCACCTGACTAGCATACTAGAAACATGCAGTGTGCTACAAGTTTCTGCCGTTTTTCCACGTGGGCGTAGAAATATAGAGGTTTAGAATCAAGATAGCATTAAGTTATATCTTGTACTTCTGGGGGACCACTTGCTGACTTGATGCTGTTATTGGTAGTCCTCGACTTACAAACATTTGTTTACCAACTGTTCAAAGTTATAACAGCACTGAAATAACTGGTCCTTGCACTTAAAACGGTTGTAGCATCTCCACAGTCATAATCAAAATTCCAGTGCTTGGCAACTGGCATGTAACAGTCACAGCATCCCAGAATACAAATTTCCCAGCCAGCTTCCAACAAACAAATGGGGGGAAGCCGGATTTGCTTAATGGCCATATGACTGCAGTGAGTCGCTTAACAAATGGCTCTGGAAAATGGCTCTTCTGCGCATGCGCAAGATGGCGACTTGCCTGTGATCCCGGTGATCCTGGGGGGCGATTATGGCTCCAGGGGGCCTTTGGAGGGCTGAATTTCGATCGTTGCAGCCCTGGCCCAGCTGGAGGAGTGTTGGGGCTCTCCGTTGAGGGGTCTCCGGCTTCTGCGAGTGTCCTTGAGGCTCGCGGAGACCGTAGGACGGCGAGAGCGGCCCGAAGGAGGAGGGGCGGCAGCAGACTCTCCTGGCGAAGATAGCAGAGCCAGGATGACGGCGTCAGCGCCGCGGCGGTGGTGGCGGTGCAGCACCCCCGCCGGGATCCTCGCCAGCCCAATCTGCCCTGGACATGTATTAGGGGCGGAGGGGGGGGCGAGGTGAGGGCGGGGAGGCTGGCGGCGGCGGCGGCGGCGGTGCTGGCGGTGTGGAAATGGCGGCTGCCGGGTCAGGGAAGAAGCTGCCACAGTTTGGAGCGTGGGAGCGTCGGAGAGGTTGGCAGTTGCTGGCCTGCTTTGTTGGAGCTCCTGGGCGACCGTGGGGCGTTATCCGGCCCCTTGGTCATCCCAGAGGCCTCCATGAGGATTTATGGAGGCTGGGCGAGGCTGGACGAGGCAAGCAGCATGGTCCCAAGGAAGATCCGGGAGGGGTTGGGGAGAGCTGGACTATGACTGAGGGGTTTCCCCCCTATGGCATTTGTTGCCTTTGCTCTCCTTTTTCACCCCCATCCCCCTGAATGTGGTGATGCCATGCCGTGTATGCCTGCTGAACAATCATCTCTGGGTCTAGATGCCATCTTGACCTCCCCGGAGGTAATGACGATTATGATCTCCGCTGTCTGAGCCTGTCTGGATTATGTGGACTGACCTGACCCCATTCTTCCCCTCCGTTGAATGGAGGTTTACATCTGGGGATTCAAGTCTTGGTGGAGTGGGTCTATAGCGGCTGTCTCATCTCCGGCTTTTTGGACGATCGTGGTTGACCAGCCCCCGTGAGAGGAGGGCTGGGTCACCCTTTGCCGGACCGAAACAGCATTTTACTCCCGCCATTGCCGTGAGAGGGCACTGAGGTCTCACATGCTCCACTGGAACTCTATTGAAGCCTGGCATTTCACTCCTTCTGACTGTGATAACATCAAATTGGCCCCTGGTTATTGGCCATGGACTATCACCTCCCTTTGATGTTTGATGTACTCGGTGAATGACCTTCGTGCCCTGCGAGACTCCCCCCTCTCGCAGGTCTGGCCCTCTTCGTTATCGAGGGCCTATCTTGATGACGGGCGTTGGAGCCCCGAGAGATGGCATGCGGCTAAGAAGAGTTTGAGGGGTTTTTTAAGTGGGTTTTTTAGTGAGTTTTTAACAAAAATTTTAAGGGGTTCGGGGGGGATTAGGGTGGGTTCTGGGGGAAATCCACCGGGTTCAAGACCAGCCTTAGCGAAGGGCTGCGACATTAGGGACGTAGAACCGGAGGTCGGGGAGGGGGTTGGAGTTCGATTTGAAGAGGGCTGTTCCATCAGCACAGTGAGTGGGAGGGGCAGATATGGCGGAAGCTGGGGACCACATCATGTGCGGGGAATGCGCACTCGCTATCTTAGAGCGATTGCGCATTCCGGTCCCCAATGCTTTTCTTGTTCCCCAGGTTGTCCAGATTCTCAGGGCCAGAGCCTCCGGCTGATGTTGTGCAACGCCAGGTCCGTTGTTAATAAAGCCCCCCTCATTCACGATCTTATTCAGGAGGGGGAGGCGGACCTGGCGGGTATTACGGAGACCTGGTTGGGCCAGGAGGGGGGAGTGCCCCTCGTGGATATATGCCCACCAGGCTTCCGAGCATTTCATCAGCCGAGGGCTCAGGGCAGGGGCGGGGGGGTGGCGGTTATTATAAAGGAAGGTCTGGATCCAAGGGAGACCACTGTTCCACAGATAGCCGGATGTGAGTCCCTCTTTGTGAAGTGGGGTCGTGGAGTACAGATGGGCCTGTTGGTCACGTACCTGGCTCCCTGCCACGTGGCAACGGCCCTGCCCGAGCTCCTTAACGTTATAGCCGAGGTGGCGGTGGGCACCCCCAGAATTGCCATCATGGGGGATTTCAACCTGCCATCTATCGGTGAAACGTCTGAGGTGGCTCGAGAGTTCATGGCTTCCATGACGGCCATGGACCTTACTCAGTTAATTCATGACCCCACTCACACAGGAGGACACACTCTGGATCTAGTTTTTGTCTCTGGTCAGTGGTTGAGTGGCCTTGATATAGGGGATATAGCCATCGAACCCTTGTCATGGTCTGACCACTCGCTCCTTCGACTGGACTTTCTAACCGCTGCACCCTGCCGCAGGGAGGCGGGACCGACCAGGTGGTTCCGCCCCAGGCGCCTGATGGACCCTGATAGGTTCCAGATGGAGCTTGGGCCATTTCCTGAGATTCTGGCTCATGACTCGGCTGAAGACCTGGTGGCCGCCTGGGATAGTGCGGCTGCCGGGGCCTTGGACCGAGTCGTGCCTTTGCGGCCTCTGACCCGGCACCGAACTCACCTAGCTCCTTGGTTCTCCGAGGAGCTTAGGGAGATGAAGCGCCGGAAAAGACGCCTGGAGAGTAGTTGGAGGACCAGCCGCTCCGAACCTGACCGAACACTGGTGAGGTCTCATATTAAGACCTACCTAGTGGCGATAAAAGCGGCGAAAACTAGCTATTTTGCCGCTCTTATCGCGTCATCAGATAATCGCCCGGCCGCCCTGTTTAGGGTGACCCGCTCCCTCCTCCATCTGGAAGTGCGGGATGACCCCTTGCAGGGTCGAGCTGAGGATTTTGTGCAGTATCTGTATGACAAAATCGCTCAGATTCGGGAAGGGCTGGCCTCTGACTGGGTATGTCCAGACGGGATGACTGAGGCAGGTCTTGAGAGTGTTATCTGGGGGGAGTTTGATCCTGTGGCTCCCGAGGACATGGACAGGGTCCTGGGACGGCTGAACGCGACCACATGTTTATTGGACCCGTGTCCCTCCTGGTTGGTACTGGCTTCCCGGGAGGTGACACGAGGCTGGCTCCAGAAGATTGTTAACGCTTCTTTGAGTGAGGGGGTCCTGCCGGCCGCTTTGAAAGAAGCAGTGGTGAGGCCCCTCCTCAAGAAGCCTTCTCTGGATCCGGCTGTTTTGGCTAACTATCGTCCAGTCTCCAACCTTCGCTTCATTGCGAAGGTTGTTGAGAGTGTGGTGGCGCAACAGCTTCCCCGGTACCTGGATGAAGCTGTCTATCTAGACCCGCTCCAGTCCGGCTTCCGGCCTGGGCACAGCACGGAAACGGCATTGGTCGCATTGGTGGATGATCTCTGGAGGGCCCGGGATAGGGGTTGCTCCTCTATCCTGGTCCTGTTAGACCTCTCAGCGGCTTTTGATACCATCGACCATGGTATCATGTTGCACCGGTTGGCGGGGTTGGGGGTGGGAGGCACCATTTTGCGGTGGTTCTCCTCCTACCTCTCTGACCGGTCGCAATCTGTGTTGACAGGGGGGCAGCGGTCGACCCCGAGGCACCTTGCTTGTGGGGTGCCACAAGGGTCGGTCCTCTCGCCCCTTCTGTTCAACATTTATGTAAAGCCGCTGGGTGAGATCATCCGTGGCTTCGGGGTGGAGTTCCATCAGTACGCTGATGACACCCAGCTGTACATCTCCACCCCAGGCCACCCCAATGATGCCCTTAAAGTGATGTCCCAGTGCCTGGAGGCCGTGCGGGCCTGGATGGGGAGAAACAGGCTCCAACTCAACCCCTCCAAGACCGAGTGGCTGTGGCTTCCGGCGTCCCGATATAGCCAGCTGACGCCATCGCTGGCTATTGGAGGCGAATCACTCGCCCCCACGGAGAGGGCTCGTAACTTGGGCGTCCTCCTGGACGCACGGCTGTCGTTAGAAGATCATTTGGCGGCCGTGGCCAGGGGGGCTTTTTATCAGGTTCGCCTGATACGCCAGTTGCGCCCCTTTCTAGATCGGGACTCCCTACGCACAGTCACTCAGGCACTCGTCACTTCCCGCCTGGACTACTGCAATGCTCTCTACATGGGGCTCCCCCTGGGGTGCACCCGGAGGCTCCAGCTGGTCCAGAATGCGGCCGCGCGGGGGATTTTGGGGGCGACGAGGCGCTCCCACGTGACACCTCTCCTGCGCGAGCTGCACTGGCTCCCGGTGGTCTTCCGGGTGCGCTTCAAGGTGTTGGTGACCACCTTTAAAGCGCTCCATGGCTTAGGGCCGGGGTACTTACGAGACCGCCTTCTGCCACCAATAGCCTCCCACCGGCCAGTACGCTCCCACAGAGTGGGCCTCCTCAGGGTGCCGTCCGCCAGACAATGTCGGCTGGCGACCCCCAGGGGGAGAGCCTTCTCTGTGGCGGCGCCCGCCCTCTGGAACAACCTCCCCCCAGAGCTACGTACAATAACAGACCTCCGGATTTTTCGTCGGGCCCTGAAAACCCATTTATTCCAACTAGCTGGGCTGGCTTGAGTCAAATTTTAAATGGATTTTAAATTGGAATGTTTTAATCACGGCCAAAATTATTTAATTATTTTAAACAGTTTTTAGACTTTGTATGTTTGTATGTATGTCTTGTTTTTACTTTGGCTGTTCACCGCCCTGAGTCCTACATTGGAGAAGGGCGGTATAGAAATTTAAACAAATAAATAAATAAAAACACCAATGGCAAAAATAGGTTGTAAAATGGGAGACATTCGTTTAACAACCCCATTGCTTAGCAATGGAAATTCTGGTCTCAATTCTGGCCATAAGTCAATTTTTCTTTTTGCTTTTCGTTTTGTTTTGTAAAGCTGAGCTGCAAGTTATAGAAATGTACCAAGACCTGCTAACCAAAACCCTATCCATTCTCCAATAGGAATTTCACCCTCAGTAATAAAATGAGTGGTTTGTAAAAGCTCTTAGAAGCACCTGAAGGCAACATGGCCTCTTCTAATGTTGATCACAGTAACTCAGGGCTGTCAAACTTATGGCCTGTGGGCTGGATGCGTCATGTGCTGGCCACACCCACGCCCGGTTTAGTGAAGGGGAAAAAAGTCATGATACAACATGTGATGATGCCATGACAACGCGAGTTTAACACCTCTGCAGTAGCTGCAGTAGCCGGTCAGTGCATGATTGTTCTTAGATTTGCACTCATATCAGAAGCACTTCCAGATTGAAAGATTTAGCTGGTGACTCACCATGGCCTGGGGAACGCCCAGTTGAGAGTTCGTTTCATTGCCATTGGCAGGAGCTGGAGCAAAGGATGTGAATTCACCCTACCTGAGGGAAACACTCAGGTCTTGAACAAAGGTTTGCTAACCAACCCAGCATCCTAAGCATGAGAGCCACCATGCTCTGGTTCTTAGCTATGAATTATATTAGGGAATAGTGAATTGACTCTATTATGCATTAAGAATCCAGGTAAAAGTGATTGTATCTTAGTTTAGAGTTTTACAGGATGTATTATAGCTAAATGTATGTACACTTCCCAAAACAACACTGAGGCAAGAAAAAGACAATTTTTTTAAAGCAATAACAAATGGGCAAATTCTTCCAAACATACAAATCACTAATTTCTAGAAATTCAATCTTAGACATGTTTACTGGGAACCAAATTGTTGTGGTTCGCCAGCAGCCTGCAGAGCTGGCAGCAGAGTCGGATAGTGGGGAAGCTGGGGAGGAACATGGGCCAGTCCTGGAGTCTGGGGAAGCTCTGATGAGGGCTCTGCGTCGGAGGCAGAGATGGGGCCAGGGCCATATGGGAGTTATGTGCAGACTCCGGAGCCTCCAGAGTCAGACATCAGTGAGGCAGAGGAACAGGGGGAGCCTGTTCCTAGTGCGCGCATGCACAGAGCTGCCAGAAGGCAAGAACAGTTAAAACAAAAGGGACGCCTCGGGAGTAAGGTTTGGAGATGATTGGCCCTCCCATAAGACATAAAGGAAGAGCAAAGGCACGTGGGCCTTTGTAGGAAGCAATGTTGTGGATGGTGTTGGTTTGTACTTTGAAGCTCCGTTTTTGACTCTCTGTTTCCATGTGGCCTTGCCAAGATAATTGCCAATTAGGTCTTTGGCAGCATGTCAAAGAAGATAAAAGTGGGTGTTTATCAGCCTTATCTGAAGGACTGTGGCAGACTTCTGTTGGACTATTGGTGAATGAAAGGAATTCACAGCTGTTAAAATAAAAAAAGGGGTTTTGGGACTAATTGTGTGCTTTTTACTATATCAGGAAGCCTAGGTCAGAACACAAATCCTTTTGGTTCCAAATGGCTACGGTTTAAATGTTTTGGCAGGAATTAGCATATCTTTAATGTCATAATATTTGAAGTTTTTCTCAGGAGCTGCCCATAGAAACATAGTTTGTAGAAGTGAAGTGTACAAACTTTACTACCTCAAGAAAAAAAATATCGGTGAATTGGCTTTATGCCTAATGAAATGTTCTGTATGTGAGAGGGTGTTTCAAAGAAAATGTTAAAATATTATGTTATATCCTTAAAGTATGTTTTTGTATAGACCTTGATGCACTGTTCTTCTTATGATAGCTTTTTTTCTGCATATTTTCATACTATTAGTAAAATTGAAATCAGCAAATAGTAGAAGTGTCCAGTCCAAATGCAGTACATGAGAGGTACAGGATTAGGAAAATTAGAAATGTCTTTTTATCATAGTCAATACTAATTGTCCAAAAGATCGAAAGAAATAATAGATAATAGTGGGTGGGGATTTGTTGAGAGTTCATGATCATTGTTTGGGATTTTGATTTAGAATGAAAATTTTGATATCCAATCAAAGGAAAACAGTCTTCAATTTGATTTATGTATTTACTAAGGAATATGGAGCTTGATAACAAGATCACTCCTTGTTCATGCATGGCATTTTTAAAAAATCTCCCCCACATCAAAATATAGGTAGTCCTTGACTTACAACCACAACTGAGCACAAAATTGTTGTTGTTAAATGAAATATTTGTTACGTGAGTTTTGCCCCATTTTATGACCTTTCTTGACACAATTGAGGGAATCACTGCAGTTGTTAAGTTAGTAACACAATTGTTAAGTGAATCTGTCATCCCTTTGACTTTGTTTATCAGAAGGTTGCAACAGGTGATCATGTGACCCTGGGACACTTCAACCGTCGTTAATATGAGTTAGTTGCCAAGCATCTGAATTTTGATCATGTGATCATGGGGAATGCTGCAATGGTTGTAAGTGTGAAAAATGATTGTAAGTTACTTTTTTCAATGCCGTTGTAACTTTGAACCATCACTAAATGAACTGCTGCTAAGTTGAGGACTATCTGTAGATAGGGTAGTTTTGTTTTGCTTTGCTGTATAGTTTTCAAGTGTTTAGTGCTCAACTATTTCATTAATTTTGGTCATAATACATGGAATTCATGTCTAATGTATGTCATCATGCATAAATTAACACTTTGTACATTCTTTTCCTCACTAGAATTAGAGAAATAATTTTAAGGATGTTGCCTTATATCTTCAGCTTTTCTAGATTCACCCAGATTTGGGATGACTCAATGTTTTCATTATGTTTACATTCGTGATGTCTGACACACATATCTTCTAGTGATCTTTAATTTATGAGTGCTGAATAAGCTAGAAGCACTCTCTCTTCTGCATGCCATTGCAATATCTTTCGTCTTCAGGCATCAGGTAGTGAACTGTTTGACTTCTTTAACCTCTAATTGTCTTGCTAGTCCAGAGTGTCTTTGGGGTTTCAGAATCATTACTGCCTCATCTCTTTCGCATGAAATGTCATAAATCATAATTTTAAAATGCCACATTATCTCTTGAATAAGAATGAGAAAATAAGCTTAAGGTCTGTTACCACCAGGTTTCTTTTATGGTTAATATTTCAAGTAGAGCAGATTATTCCTAGTGAGATCTGATTTTAGGTAAAATAAAATTATGCACACCAACGGACCCTATAAGTCACTTCATTGGAACTTTTATGTGTGGATGCTTGAATTACAATAAAATATACTGTAAATTACAGCCTCTGACTATAGATGTGTTGTTTGTATAAAAATAAAAATCACAAAAATCGCCAAAAAACAAGGTAGCTGAAGGTAGAAAATAAGGTGGTGGTGGGGAAACTGTGGCAAATGTCCATCTTGCCAATAACTAAAGGGAAGAGCAGGGCAGGAATGGAGATTGCTGTGGGAGTAGGCAAGGCAGTTAGAATTTTTAACCTTTTTGAAACTCAGTATTTACTTAGAAAATGGATATATTCATTTCCCCACAAAAGTTTTATGTGAGTCCGTTTACAGACAGTTGAATAGGACATTGGCTTATATTTAGAACTCAAATGCCTATAGTTCCTCATTGTTATTTCCTTTTGAGAGACTGCACCTTGATAATTCAATATGTCTTTCCAGATATAAATTTAGAATATTAGTTGTATTTCTTGTCCCATAAGATAAACACTCAGTTATGTCACTAATGGGAACAAAAGAATTTCCTTCTCTCCCTCCCTCTCTCCCTCGCTCCCATAAATGGAAGACTTTGCTGTTGAAGCTTGTATAGAAGAAGGCAATTTAATCTGTCCAATCCCAAACAATTACAGTTAATCTCTGTGAATTTGCTAGGTTTGCATATTGAAGAAATAATTACATATTATAAGAAATAAGAAATAACAGACGCAATTATGTCCCTCTTTTATTTAAAAAAAGTGTTATCAAATGTAAAATTATATGAAAGTTGAGAAGTCTTGCTCTCATATACCTGGAAAGATACATACTTAGATGCATTGGTATTTGTATAGGATTTGACAACTTGATGGGTATCCTTCAGAATTGCTATTTGTCTTGAAATTAGTCAAATTGTCTAGACTGGAGACAATCTGTGTCCAGAATTCTTAGAAAATATCTTATTGTCTACCTGTGGACCCCTGTAGTGCAATCTGTGCTATACACGTAGCACTGGGTAGCATTATTACACTTTGCTTTGCTACTCTTTCTCCAACTTCTGGTCATGTGGATATCAATAGAATGCTGGTATATTCTATAGTAGAATGCATGTACTATTATAATTTGAACATTGATCTGTGCACAATAGCTCACATTCTGTTCATTTATGAGCACTTATGCATATTCATGTTGTATATCTACTTTTGTTCAGGATCCTCTTGGTTTTCTGACATGTCATTGAATTATTTAAGGGATCCTTTTCTTTAGTATAAATATGTTTCTGACATCTTCAGCATTTGTAATTGGTATTTATTCAGATTGTGCAACAGCCTATATGGTGTACTAAAATGGTTCCAATCCCTCTATTGTTTTACTAGTGCCTTTAAGGTTTTACTGTACCAGTTCAACACCATAATTTACAATAGACCCCTAAAACAAGTTTACTCTAATGGAGATTACCCCTGTATTCCATTTTCTACTTTCTGATAATCATATCTCAGTTGGCAATCCTTTACAAATTCACAACATGTTTTATACGGTTGCTATTTTGAAGTATATTCTCACCTATCTTGGCAAATTTGATAAAATAACTAATTGGTGATTCTATTTCTCCTTCTCCTTCTTCCTCCTCCTCCTCCTCCACTATAACTACTACTACTAGTAGTAGTAGTAGTAGTAGTAGTGTTACTTCATCATCATTGTCATCACCATCACTACCATGATCATCATTATCTGAAAATCATGGTAATACTCTGATTTTCCACTGGGCAATATTTTCTCATTTCCCATTTAGTGGGAAGGAGAGATAAAAGATATGTGTCCTGGCATTTTGTTTTAGAACAAAAAGAAATAAAAACACTGAAAATAATTAAATTATAGCACATCTGTTCAATCTGTCTTTCATACCCATACAAAAACAGCAGTTGTGTTGATGGGATGATCCAAATTAAGAGAGCAGTGTGGAGATAAATCCTTTGTTTCTCTTTTCCCCTCCTTTTTTTACTGATGCTATATAGCATCTCAAATATGCAATTTTCAGAAATAGGTAATTCAGCTCCCTATTTTTTTTCTAAAAGACAGTTGGTGAAAACAAGTATTTTAAAAAGCACAGTTAATATTTTCCTTTTTAGTCTATGTTTGATGTCCCATTTTTTTAAAAAATAATAAAAATGTATATATGTCAATTATTCCTATTTTGTAATATACTGGGTTTTTTTTAAGCTAAGTGTATTAATCTTCTATTAGGCTCTTAGAGTTTGCCAAGTCTTTCAAAGGTAACAAGTCTTTTGTCCTAATAATTAAATGCCACTATATTCCACTTATTAGCAATTTCAATGTATACTTAAGATAAATCAAACATTAACTTCTTTATAATTAATCTTGTCACATAGTCAAATCTTGTCAGCAATATAATGGTGAGGACTAGAACGTTATTATTTAAAAAAAGAATACAACTGTTGAGATCTTTGACATTGTAGCATGCAGCTTGAAGACATCTGTTGTTATGTAATTGTTACCACTGAGCTATAAACCTGCTATAAATTCTTCAGTCAATTTATTCTCTTCTTTGTTACTGTCACTGAAAAATAAACAGAGTCATGTACAGTTAAGTTGCAGCTGCGACAGAAAAAGAGGAAGATGCTGATGAGTGTTGATGGAGAAATTCTCCATTTCTTTTAATACATTAATTTATTACTTAGGGTTCCCCCCCACTCTATTCTGCATGATGAAATCATGTTGTTTCCCAGTGAACCTAGTATTTGAGACTCAAGTGTATTTTCCGCTGCTATGTAGTTATATTGATACAGAATGAATGCAAAGATAGTTTGCTCTCAGATTGAAATTCATACAATATACCCTTGTTTGTGTATGAGAGATCCCTATTCATTATATTCCATTCTTTTTCCATGCTCTCTTATTGAAATGCCCCTTCAATCAATAATGTATCGTATCTTGACACTATCTTAGTGATGGATATAAAATTCTGTTTTCATTGCTATTGGGTTTTGAATGATAGATTTGCAGAGTTCCCTGGGCAAATTGAAATAAGTCTTGAACTGTATCTCAGCAAGGATGCTAAGTTATCCTTATTCAGAATAAATGTCTTTTCTTAAAAAAAAATCCCACACATACCACTAATTCTTCTCAGAGACAGAAGCTACAGGTGCCAATCAAGTCAGCTTTAGAAGAATCAGTACTGTCAATTTTAGGCTTATTTCCTATTTGAGGGAAAGAATAGTAATGATATATAAAGTGAACCTTAGCACATTAGGGAAGAGAGAAGTTTACCCGCTAGATATATGTTTTGCTTTTGGGGATGAGTTAACTTTGTGTGTGGCTAGTTTACCTTACAATCAGGTTGATTCCCTTGCTTGTTTATATTATGTTAAAATTAATAATGTGTTATCATTGTCATTGTAAAATGGCAAACATTGCTTCTGAAGAAGTTTATCAAATCACAAGATTGACATGCATGTGACATTACCAAGATAGATTTAATGAACCTCAGCTTAGTGAACTAAGAGTGCAATGCAAATTTTCATCTGAGCATCATTCCCCAATAAGGGACAAAATTTCCATTTCATCCAAAATAGATTCACATAATTTACATTAGTGTTGAATCCAAATTGACTGGATGCAAATAATGCAAATCCATGTAAAAGGAACATTGAGGTTTAACATACACCCTTTCGCCTGAAATTCTGTAAAAGAAGAAAATACTGTAATGCCACTATTCATTTTATTATCACATGCATCAAAGCCCCATGTATGCTTTATATTATTTATATTTATTAAATTTATAAACCACTTTTCTCACTGTGGCTAGTTTACAATGCAATAAAAATAAATTACACACACACACACACACACACACACATATATGTAAAAAGTTAAAATCTCAGGTGTTTCCCCGCGTCATTAAAAGTCTGTTAGTTGAAATGCTTAAAATCCTGGCTAAAATCCCAGTTTAAGATCCTCCAAAATCCCAACAAAACACTTTGTAAGGTCTTTTGAAACTCTGGCTAAAATCCTAACCAACACTTGAAAAGTTTTCTTTTTGGCAACGTTTCGACAAGCTCTCTAACTTGTCATCATCGGACCCTATTTTCAGTTTAGAAGCTGTGGGTATGCTGCGAGATCGGAGTTGTCGCCTTTCTATGTTCGCTGCTGCTGACGTATGCTGGTTAGCCTGCAACTCTGTGTCCTGATTAGAGGGCAGCAATTTTTTCTCCTGCTTCATTATCCTAGCTGCAGCCTGACTGCATGTTAAAGGCCCAGCTTTCTCTGGTTCCTTATTACTAACTGTCAACTGCAAAGAAGGAAAGATACTGGTAGGCATCACAACACCGCTGATTGCTTGTTGAGATCTCAGCCTATCTTCTGGCTTGGTTCTCTCTCTCTCCCTATTGCTAGCTATCATCTGCAAAGAGGGAAGGACTCTGGCAGGCATTACAACACCACTGGTTGCCTCTTGGAATCTCTGCCTATCCTCTGATGTTAAAACTCGAGTTTCCCTCAGTGCAGGTCTCCAAATATTTGATAACCTAGAAGCGTCATCTCATCTATTCATATTCTGTGACCTCTTTTCAATTTCGATAGCCTCCCTAATTATTCTCTTATTAAGATGTTCCTCTTTCATCACTATTCTAGTATTGTTGAAGTCGATATTATGTCCCGTGGCCTTCATGTGTTGTACCAAGGAAGAAGTTCGCTCTTCTTTTTTCACTGCATTTTTGTGTTCTTCTAAACGCCCACCTATTCGTCTATTCGTCTGTCCAATGTAAGATGACTGACAGGAGGCACATGGCACTTCGTATACCCCTTGATTTTCCAGTTCAATTTTATCGGTGGGGTTTCTTAACATCATCAATATTTTTCTATCTGTGCAGAACACTGTTTTTATTTTGTGTTTCTGTAATATCTTACTAATTTTATCGGTGGTCTCTTTTATATAGGGCAGGATAGCTTTTCCCATATTCTGTTCTTCTTCTTGGGTTTCGCTCTGTCCTAATGTCCCTTGCCGGATTATACTTCTAATTTTATTTTCGTGGAACCCATTTGCCATTAATACCTCTGTGAGAGTCTGAAGCTCTGTTTGTACATGTGCCTCATCTAATAGACTTTAGTTTTAATAATTAAGGTTTTTGCCACTGAATTTATTTGCGAAGGATGATGGTGTGAGTGTGTGTATCGATTTGTGTGTGTCTTCTTTCGGTAGACACTATGTCCTAGGGTACCATCAGCTCGCTCTCTCCCTCTCCCTCTCTCTCTCTCTCTCTCTCTCTCTCTCTCTCTCTCTCTCTCTTTCTCTCTCTCTCTCTCTCCTAAATTTGGTATAAAATGGTTTGTTGTGAATGCGACTGCTTGAGGGCTCCTGGATTGGAGCTGAAAAGGCGAAAGGGATGCAGTACGCTCCCTCCCACAAGACCCTGTCTTATATTTTTTGAACCCCGAAATAAGCACTTGGCCTTATTTTCGGGGAGGTCTTATTATTTTGGGGTGCGTGGAGCGAGATGGGCTACTCTTGCCGTCTTACCTGATTTCCAGCTCTGCGTTTAAATATTTTCGGGGAGGGTTTATTTTCAGGGGGAGGTTTATTTTAGCACAATTATTTATACATATATAAATAATTATATATGTATGCACACAGACACACACACACAATTTAAAAATTACAACAATTAAATGCAGACTAAAACCCAAGGGTCCAAGCAGATATGGTGCCTTCTCTGCACCAACCACTTCCAGCCTGAAGTGCCTCCATTTGGGTCCCATGCCAACGGACCCCAATTATGTCATGTATTTATTTGATACTTTTGTTCCAGTGTATATATTATATGCTATATAGCTATATATTCTGTATGTGTGTGTGGATGGAGCAAGTAAGAAAGGGAGTCAGAATAAAAAGGTATTATTAGATATTTTTTTAATCCATTGCAGGAGGCCATGGAAAGCCTCTTCATTGTAAATTACGGAATGTAATCTACCCCTCTGTTCCAGCTTGTGTTGGTAAATCGATGTTATTCAGATGAAAAAGAATGACTGACCCACAGTTACCCAGGTGTTTCTTGCCTAAAGGAAGATTAGAACCTTGCTAGAATCTGGGCTCCTAATCTAGTACCTTAACTACTACCCTATCCTGGCTGTCACAAATTACCTTTGGATCCTTTTGTTGATCATTTCCTCCCCCCACCCCACCCCTTTGGTTGTTTATTTATGCAAAGTGCTTCTGAAGGTAGTAAATTGAAGAAAGCTGCTACAGATTTCTCTGATAACAATAGTAATCCCCAGTCTAGCACAGGTATGTTTATATGTCTAGTCTTTTAATCTATTTATATATATATATTCTTCCCCTTAGCCATCTATGTATGGTATTCTATCTGGTGTTTCCCCTATTTTAAACGGAGGATTTTTCAATTCGCAAAAGGCAAAACTACAAACAGCATCAGAGGTGGGATTATAAAATGAGATGCTTTTACAAAAAAAAAAAAATGCAGATCTGAAAATGCTGTTAGTTGTTTTCTAGGGAAATCAGAATATTTTTGAAATGATTTTAAATGCCTTTAAAAATAAAGCCAACAAAAAATAATGACCAGGCAATGTCTTCATAATCAGGTTAGCATTGCCCATGTAGATATTTTCTTAATTTAATTAGCCATGAAACTGTCTTTATTTCATGAATGCTTAAACTGTGTTGGTGCAGTGGTTAAAATGCAGTATTGCAGGCTAACTCTGCCCATGCCAGGAGTTAGTTCCTTATTGGCTCAAGTTTGACTCAGCCTTCCATCCTTCCAAGATCAATAGAATGAGGACTCATATTGTTGTGGGCAGTATGCTGACTCTGAAAACTGTTTAGAGAGTGCTGTATGAAACAGTATGTAAATCTAGGGCTATTGCTATTAAGCATGAATAAAATGTTGAGTAACATAGCTGCAACTATTATTTGCAAATGTATTGATCTTACCTTTTTTCCTCCAAGGAACCTAGCAAAATATTGTTCTGCATATAAGTCTGGTTTATAATGACAATATTTTCATTCTTATAAAACATTTTCAGCTGTTAGCTGAACTATGCTAGTTAAAACAATTAACCCAGCTTTATCAAAAGCAGATTTCCTCTGCAATCCTTCATCCTCTGCTTCTTATGCTTTGATCCAGCGTATTTATAGTGTTTCAAACAATTGGAAGCTCTTGACATTATATTGTAATCATGTTGTCCTTATTAATGTTAATTTCTATTTCAGAAATCAAAAATTGCCACGTATGAAAAAATGTGGGCCTTTATGAATAGCAGAAGGCAGTCAGTGCTTGTCAAAGGCAATGAGGAAGGTATCCAACGTGTACTCACTTCTGATTATGCTTTCCTAATGGAGTCAACTACCATTGAGTTTGTTACACAGCGGAACTGTAACCTGACACAAATTGGAGGCCTGATAGATTCCAAAGGTTATGGGGTTGGAACTCCCATGGGTAGGTTGCACATCTTTTCTAATTTGTATTCATAATTGTAGTTGCAATGATAACAGATGTTTCCTAGATTGTTAGCCACTCAATCTGTGTAATAACATTGTGTCCTATTTATTGTAAATAGTATTTATATTGTTAAGGTAACATCTAAATATTACTAGGATGATATGCTAATAGTACTGTAAGCTTTATATATTTATTTTTCAACTGGAAGAATGTGATCTATGCTAAGGAAACAAATTCCATTTTTGGCTGCGTAAAAATATAAATACCATGTTAGCAGATGCATGATTTTTTTTTTTTAAAAAAAAATAAAGAATAAAGATAACATTTTCTGGAAAAGAAAACTTTAATTAAATGCAATTGTAGATGACCCCTGTGAATATATTTCTGGTTATGCAGTTTTTTTTTTTACTCTTTCTCCAGATGCCAAGTTTGACTAGTGAAGTATTATATTTGTAGAGTTCTTTCTGCTGGCAGTGAATATAAGTCAGTGCTTGAAGAGATTATTGACTAATCTCTTTATATGACTAGTTTTGGGCAAGCTAACCCTAATTGTTATTAGGTTTTATTATAGAGCATATTACCAATAATCATTTGGGATGCAATTTGAGATATTACCAGAGTGTTCATCATGACCGTGCAGGGCTCTTCAAGGCACAATATCTCAAGTAGATTCCAGTATTTAGCAGTTCTCTTCTAACATCCGTAGACTTCAGTGCCTCAATTAAAGCAATAGTGGGAATAATGAAAACAGAAAATCTAAAGTAGCATAGATGAACTCGGTCTTGGAGGGGTTGAGTCTGAGCCTGTTTCTCCCCATCCAGATCCGCACGGCCTCCAGGCACCGGGACATCACGTCAAGGGCATCATTGGGGTGGTCCGGGGTAGAGATGTACAGCTGAGTATCATCAGCGTACTGATGGAACTTCACCCCAAAACCACGGATTATCTCACCCAGCGGCTTCACATAAATGTTGAACAGGAGGGGCAAAAGGACCGACCCTTGCAGCACCCCACAAACAAGGCGCCTTGAGGTCGACCTCTGCCCCCCTGCCAACACAGACTGCTTACAGTCAGAGAGGAAGGAGGAGAACCACCGCAACACGGTGCCCCTACTCCTAACCCCTCCAACCGGCGCAGCATGATACCATGGTCGACGGTATCAAAAGCCGCTGAGAGGTCTAATAGGACCAGGACAGAGGAACAGCCCCTGTCCCGAGCCCTCCAAAGATCATCAACCAATGCGACCAATGCCGTTTCTGTGCTGTACCCAGGCTTGAAGCCTGACTGGTACGGATCTAGTATCAAATACGTTACATATAACTGCAATTGTCAGAAAAGTTTCATACTCCCTGAAGTTGTATAATGTCTATCAAAAACAAAATACCATGAATAAAAATATAGCTTTCCAGTATAATTGTATTGATCATTGAATCTAGGGCTTCAAGGCCATCATTTAATTTCAAAATTTTGGACTGAAACCAAGAACCTTTCATATTGCTTTTGGCAAGGAGTTCAGTTTTCTTCACGTTTTGGTGAAAAATCTATAAATGTTCTATGGTGAAGTTCAGTCTCAGTCTGAAAAGGATTTCTGTTATGTGTTATCTTTTCTTATTCTTTTTCCAGTGTAATTATCTGTATTCTGGAAAGAAAGTGACATAGTGATTGGACAAAGTGGGTGGTCGTTTGCATGTATATGCAGTTGTGATTAGATCTGCTTGCTTAATTTAGTTAAATTATTGACAGTAGTGTCTTGCGCATATTAGAAAATTATGCATTGTTACTGTTGTTGCTGTTGTTATTGCGGCTTTTCCACTTGAAAAGGCCCCTGTCTACAATTCTAGAGCATTGTTGCTAATCCGCTTTGACACTATGGACCTAGATAATCAGGTCTAAGTCAGTGTAAGACAATTTCCTGGGTTCCTCTGGTTGCTGTTGGGGAATATTTTTCTTCTTTTATTTCAGTCAGCCAAATAGCACATGATTAAAGTGCTCTTTGGAATTAGCTCATTTTGAAGGCTTGTCTTTTTCATCTTAATTCATCAGGCAGAGCATCTTGAAAGAGGTATTTCACACTCCGCTCCTTTAAATTAAAGGCTTTGCCACCCAAAAGGGGTTTCAGACAATAATTTATGATCCACAGCTTCATACTGTATTCTGCTCAGAATATGACTTCATGAATTATTGATATTTACCCAGTCCATTAATGAGTGCATTATAATGCTGCATACCTTGGTATGCAGAAATCCTTGCCTTGAGTAGACTTTGAATCTACCATATTTAATTGCTAGGCAATGGCCAGTAATAAACTCTTTAGCTTATTCAGTCTGCATTACCTCCTGGGAGTGATTTTGATCTTTATGTTCTTATGGCATTGAATTGTACAAAGCCAGCATTGCCTTTCCAAAAAATTCATTTCATTCTTTACCAGAGCAAAGAATTATGTACTTTATTTTCTTGTTGTGCATTTTCAAGCTCAACATCCAATGGGATGTAGTTTCTCTTAGGCTGGGTGATACAGAGCAGGGTGGGATTTTTTATTTTTTTATTTTTTGCTTATTCTGTTCCATTCTTTATTCTTCTGCAATGAGACAGGATGCTCTAAAAACAGTAATTTGGAAATTCTAAGAAAGTTTTCCAAAATATGTAACCTACACACACACACACACACATACAATGCCTATTAATTGAATATCCAGTCTAAATTATACATCCATGGGAAATTTTTTGACATGAGGATGCAGCAGCATAGATGACGGTAACAAAGGTAAGTAGCAAAACTCAATTCTCAAGAAAAATTTTTGATGCTCTCAGCTGAAGGAGTTGATGGAAAGTTCTGCTCATTATCTGCTCAGTGTTGGGGTTGAAAGACTGAGCTGTGAATTTGAAAGTCTCCAGTACAGCTACTAACTATAGACATATTGTGCTTGCTACTACCCTGTACCCTACGCTACTTTATCTGAAAGTTAGAAATAATAGTACAGATTTGCCTTTGAAGATCGTTATACAGTCTGCTGAGCCTGGTGGCTCAGCATCGTGATTAACACTAGCTGTCTGCAATTACTGTAAGTTCGAATCTCACCAGGCTCAAGGTTGACTCAGCCTTCCATCCTTTCTAAAGTAGGTTAAATGAGGACCCAGTTTGTGGGGGCAATAAGCTGACTTTGTATAAATATACAAAAGTATGAAGGCTATTGCTTAAAGCATTGTAAGCCGCCCTGAGTCTCTGGAGAAGGGCGGCATATAAATCAAATTAAAATAAATAAAATAAAATAAAATACTATTCCCCTTTTAAACAATGTAAAGCCTATGAAGTACCTCAAATGCCAAAATGCAAAAGGGCCAACATTCTTCTTGGATTTTGATAAATCTCGGGAAGAGCAGAAATTCACATTCCTTAATCCAAATTCTACTTTAAAGGGGGAAAAGGGCAGAAGATTTCAACCAACCAAAATATTTGAGTATCTCTAATATGCAACTTTTTGGGGATCTCTTTGAGGCTTTTCAGATAGCAATAGCCCTTAGACTTATATATTGCTTCACAGTGCTTTACAGCCCTCTCTTTTTCAGAGTCAGCATATTGCCCCCCAACAACTTGGACCCTCATATCATATCATGAAATAAATCATCTTTGTGGACTAGCTCCAGGAATTAAGAGTTGGTAACTCTTCTATGTGGTGGTTCCACTCTTCCTTGTTGGGAAGCAAGTAACGGAATAGCATTAGGAGACTATGGATTGGCTTCCAAGCAGTCTTATTGTAGAGAATTCTGAAACTAACATGTTGTCAGGATTAAGTATGTATACAAAGTTGATAAATACAGTCACTACAGTATTATTGGCAGATGTCATCAATAGATTGATGATATCAAGCTGTATTAGATTGCATTCAAGAGAGACAGCGTGCAGTTAAAAAAGATTTTTCAGTAAAGTAAATGGGGAAGAAGAAACTAACTCTACAGGGCAAAAGCATAATGAGTAGGTGATCCCCAGATCTGCTGATTAGGGAATTGCCTGTTCTGGGTGAGTTGCATACCCACTAAAGGCTTACAATTATGATGCTCCTGGATTCATCGTTATCACAGGAATCCCAGGTGATAATTTTGGCTAACAAATTATCAATTCAAGTTTATATTTGAAATTATCAACAATTATCTATTCAACTTTATATTTCAGATATGTTGCTTATATAATAAGGATAGCTTGGCCATACTAATCCAACCTCAAATTGATAATGAAGTCCCTGTGTGTTTGCCATTGAAATTAGCTAGAACAGTGATGGCTAACCTTTTTGCCATCGCGTGCCAGGAGAGGAGGGGGCGGGGGAGGGTCGCGCGTGCACGTGCCCACGCACATGTGTGCGCAACCCCCTCCCCCCCCACTCCTGGCACATGATGGCCTGGTAGGCCCGTTTTTCTTTCTTACCTGGTTCCAGATCTTCTCTATGTATCTGGGAACGGCGAAAACAGCCTTTCCCACTCCCTTGGAGGCCCTACGGAGGCTGAAAAAGCCCATTTCCCAATTCCCGGTGGGACAGGAAGTGACATTTTTTGCTGTCCCCAGCCTCCAGAACCTCTCTAGGAGTCTGTAGGAGCCTCTCTAGGAGTCTCTGGAGGCTGGGGACAGGAAAAAAAGGCACTTCCTGTCCCACCGGGAGTGGGGAAATGGGCCCTTTGAGCCTCCATAGGGCCTCCAAGGAAGTGGGAAAGGCTGTTTTCGCCGTTCCCAGATACACAGAGAGGATCTGGAGCCAGGTAAGAAAAAAAAACGGGCCTTCCCCCCCGCAGGCCCTCCAGAGGCAGGAAACAGCCTGTTTCCCTACTTCTGGTGGGCCCAGAAGGCCCGAAAATCAGCTGGCTGGCGCGCGCATGCGCCCCAGAGCTGAGCTGGCGTGCCCACTAATATGGCTCCATGTGCCACCTGTGGCACGCGTGCCATAGGTTCGCCATCACGGAGCTAGAAGCTACATAGTAACTTTGGTTACCTGTGTGTCTTATGGTAAACATACATCATACCAATGTGGTTGGATCTCCATGTATTGCTCTAGCATATAAATCCATGAAGAACTTGAACCATATTTTCCTAACACAATGGATTTAGCCTTTTCATCCTTCCACATATTTCTACTCATTGGAAGACATTCTGCTTTAATTGCTTTCTGGTACCCAATCTGGAATGGGCCTTCTCTGCAATGGTACCTACTTATTGAATAGCCTCCCCTATGTGAGACTTCAGATTGGGAATAACTATACATTTCTATTTTTCTAGAAACTCAGACTGAGTTAGGAGCTAGTTAATAGAAGAAACGTCTACAGACTTGATGCTGCTAAATTAACTTGTATTGTAGGCAAACAATAAGTCACATATGTATTCAAAACTTCAGTCTGATAGATCCAAGCCCTTCCCCCCAGACACTAGAGTTTAAACCTGTTCCTCCTACCTATCAAGCCAATGTATCCTCCCCCATTCATTTCCCAGTTTTAAAAATGGAATGCACTGGCTTTACACAATAGTACTGTCAGATTTGAAAAGTATTAGTATATAACTAACATATGCCTTTAAACCCTTTTGTGTTATTACAAATTCATTCTATATTTTTTATTTTGGCCTTCCACAGCTATCCATTGTCCTGATATGTGTGTGTGTGTGTGTGTGTATGCATGTATATGTATATGTATATGTATATGTATATGTATATGTATATATATAATAATTCCATCTTCCATTAAACTTTGTGTCATCTGTGTACAAATATTTTTGTGCAGTAATAAGCAAAGCTTACAACAATATTCCTTGCATTAATATTAATTCTCTAATTTTACAATACTAATATTGAACATAATAAATATATTCACTTCTCCCTCTTAACATATCTTCTAATAGGAATATAATAGTAATAATAATATTAAACATAATAATCCTAATAGTCATAATAATAATTATAATTGTGTTTTCTCTCTTGACATATTTTCTATATTTCATTAATCTTCTTCTTTTATTTCACTATTTCTAACTTCTGTTTTTATTTTCTAACCATTGATAAAATAATTCCCATGTCGTGTAGTATTTAGTTTGTTCTTTCTCCTTAATTTCAAGTGTTAATCTATTCATTTCTGCATATTCTAATATTTTCCTAATCACATTCTCATCTGTAGGGATCTCTTCACTTCCCTGATATATTTTTGATGAATTATTAAAGCCACCAGAAAAGATTGCAAATGGTGATGACATGATCGCAGGCACTTGGCAACCAGTCATAAATATGAACAGGTTACCAAGCTTCTAAAATGCACTTGTGTGACTAGGGAGAGAGCAATGCAACATTTTACACTAATTGATCAATTGTATTGGAAAGTTATCTCTAGTGTGAGACAAGCTAAGGGAAGGCAATCCAAAATACTCATATGTTGAGCGTTCCAAACAGCATAAGGCTGAATGGAGTAATAAGTTTGTCCTTATTTTAGGTCTTCAGAGTCCATGAGGCAGAAGCGCTATTATTTGTATTTTCTTGTATGGAAATGGCTTGGGTTTGAAGTGTTCTTCATTCCTACTTAGCAGGGTTGTATTGCATTGTGTTGTGTTGTGCTGTATTGTATTGTATGGACAGTAACCAGTATACTGATTTTTGTCTTAAGACCAAACTACACAGTTGATGCCTTTCTGAAAAATAAACCAAACTTAATAGCTGCTTCCGTTATAGAAGAACAGTATTAGAAGAAAAAAAAAAACTTCCTCAGAGAAAGAAAACATGGTTCTTAATTTAAGAACTGCTCTTACCTCTTATAGAGTTTGTAGTAGAAAACACTTTCATTTTCTGATGTGTAAGAGTACATGTCTATAATCTGGTATCATTTGCAGTTTTCTTTAATATATGTGAAGTGGCCAGGTGTATATGATAGAAACGGTTGAAAAGCAAATATGTCAAATCCTGCAAACTGCCTCTTCCCCAAAGTATATCTTTCTTTCATCAAAGCTGTTTGGCATTTTTGTCATGTGTGTGTGTGTGTACACATGTGACAAAAATGCCAAAATATATAAATGTGATTCTCTGGATCAACCAGACTGTTCATTTTTATTGAAATGTATTTTAAACCGAAAGCCATTACTCTAATCTCATGTATAAATACAATCCAGGCATTAAATATTCATTAAATCTTAATTATAATAGCATAAAATTCCCCAGTGCTTTTTTTCTGAAAATGTGAGTTATCCTAGATTTAATTAAGGAGGTTGGGGAGTCAGAAAAGAATCTTGGGTGGTGAGGGAGCCCAAGAGCACAGTTATAATATTTCTTATTGTATCTATAAAAATCAGGCAAAGGAAAAGGGCAGTTGGGAATGTAAAAGCCTTTATAAATGACACATGATAGAAAAGTGCAAAAAATCCACAGCACTTACATTCCTAAGGCTTCTATTTCAGTTCCTGAGAGATTGTTGCAAATGTTTCTAAAACTAATTTGAAAGCAATAGAAAGAAAATGTAATTGCAGTAATGCCATTGCTTAAGCAACTGGGAACATTGTCACAATGTGAACATGCGCACCCAAAACACCTGGGTGCATAATTTTGTGGCAATTGGGGAGAAGAAAGCAACTGAACATCTGTATCATTTTACTCTAACACATAGGCTGCAAGCCAGTCAGCCATTAAAGGCATCATATAAAGGCATAAATGAATAGGCTGGATCCCATCCACTATTCTCTGTTCTTCTAAATGGGAAATGGGCATGAAGAGAATTAGGGCAAGATTGTACACTAAACTAGAAAACTGGAACTGCATTTGTAACAATTCAATGAAATTAGGAAAAAATGCTTCGAAGTCTACAAAGCACTATTTTTATGAGACAATGCCTTTGATCAACACCTTGAATTAAAAGGCTACTTGCAATCAAATCTGTTTCTTCAAGATGCCAACCAGCCTTCTATGCAGGATACTCCATTCCATTCCATTCTGTTCTCCATCTCTTTCTTTCACAGCAGCCTGTCAGCACTCTGAGGCCACTGAGTATTCATATTCCTCATTAAGTAGTTATGGTACAGTGGTTGGCTTTAATATTATTATGGATTGTAGGAATTCCTACAATCTTAATGATACCTCCCACTTGGAGAAAAGTAGTGCCCCTCTGGTTATCTAAGATTCTGGAGTCAAAAGTAACATTAATTTTAGTATACACACAGCCATTTTTTTCTTGTCAAGTACAAAACATATTCCTTCTTCAAAATTTTCTAAAAGAAATAATGTACAGTAGGTACAAGTTTGAGATCTAGTTTTTCCCACCAGACTCCCTTCTACTTTTCTCACAGGCAGTATTTAAACTCTTCTTTGGACTGGGGTGTGCAAACTTGGTAGATGAGAGGTACACATAATTGGGGTGAAAGTTATAATGGATACATAATGTCAAATATATAGATATTTTTGAGATATCCTATAGTTTTTCATATTTTGTTGTTGTCTGTGTTTGGGTGAGTTTCTCTGTACTTTTAATTTTCTAAGAAAGGTATGAGAAAGTTATGAGAAAGTTCATCCATGCCACATGGATATGTCACTGCCAAATTTTGGCGATTATATCACTGCCATTTCTTTTCTAAAGTGCATAGTAGCCAATTTTGACCCTGAGGAATACATAGCAACCTGGATAAAGCAGTTCAGAATGAATTAAAAAATGACAAGTTATAATTCCTTTTGTACAATTCCTACCATTTTCTATGATTTTTGGAATCTGGAAACATAAAACAAGTTTGAATACACTCTCAAATTTTTCATGGAATAATATCAGATAATTTTTCAGAGCTATTAAGTAATACCTAATAACGTTTTACATATTTTCCTTTTGTATTTACATTACAGAAACATTTCTCTTCCTCTCAAATTTCTTTAACTATTTGCTTAAGATTTTAATAGATCAACAGATGTTTTAATATATTTTTGAAACTGAACATATTTGTGTAATGGAGAAGAGAAGATTTCTAACTTTATGTGTGAACTAAAGAAAAGGGTGACCAAGCCTCCATATGTACTGGGGGTTTTTTCTGACACACATGCATTTCATGAAATCTACTCAATCTCCCATCTCTTCACCCTGATATTGCATATTACTTCAGAAATTAATAAGTTCTAAAGCAAAAAAATAGTTTTTCACATATGCTTCTCTGGGGAAAGAAATGTCATGTTTTAATAATGTATTTGTCCTCTTCAGCAACTTAAAATATATTGCAAACACATTTGAGCTACAAAAACATAAACACCTCTGCATCAATTTTCCGCCTCCTAATGTTAGCATGAAGACAAATGGAATGGTTGCTACAGTCAGATCTCAGATCTGATGCTCAAGAGTGTTATACATAAAACTCTGATAAATAGTGTTTACATGTAACATGATGGATCTAGGAAAAACAGAGCATTGCTTAACTGCCTTGTTTAAAAAATGTTGGAAGATTAAAATTAAGATATCAGTCTATATAGATTTTTAGACTCATGGTATCAAATATAGTCACAGACTAAGCAGTAGTCAGTTTGGTCTTATATATCTTTTTTTTCTCTTTACATGACCAAAACAGTTAAGAGTTCCCAGTTCTTATCATTAACTTTTATTATTTTTATGCATGGTCAATTGAGGCTACCATAAATTAGACCAATATTTATAGCAGTTACAATTTTTAAAGCATTTTCCGGTGAAATCTGTAGTGATCATAAAGGTGGACAAGAAAAGCAAACAGAAGTCAAAAATTGCATTGTTGGCTTGTACTCCATTATAAGTGTAAAATTGTGCCTTGTCATTAGTAACTCATTCACACTTTAGACTGATCACTGCAATGTGCTCTGTATTGGGTTACCTCTATAGACTATCCACAAGCTGTGATGGATAGAGAAGACATGGTGACATTGTCTCCCATTCTTCCTGATTTTCCATAACAGCCTGAAATCCTGGCTCTGCCAGTTGGCTTGCAGCCCCAATGGGAAAATTTCACACTGGCAGTAGTTGAACTAATAGCAGTTCCCTCCCCCAACATATATTTTCCTCTCTCCCCATTGTTAGTTATATCTTATATATATTTGGACTTTCAATGTGATTTTATATATTTATGGTTCATCTTAATGTTGTAAGCTGCCCAGAATTGTCTTGTAGTGAGATGGGTGGCAAACAAATTTAATAAATAAATACACATACATATACAGTATGTATATATACACATATGTATGTATGTATACCAGTGGTGGGTTGCCCCTGGTTCAGACCAGTTCGCAAGAACCAGTAGTAAAACTGCTGGGAGGCTCACTGACGCCCACTGACCCGTACGTCATCATAAGTGATCTGCGCATGCGCAGAAGAGCGTGTGCAGGCGTGATGCGAACCGGTAGTAAAGGTAAGTAGAACCCACCCCTGATGTATACACACACATACACACAAACATATACAAAACAGTGATTACAAATATGCTCATCCTTCCCTCTGTCATATTATTTTTTATGTAGCCTACAAGCTTTCTAAAAAGAATTATAATACACCAACATGAATCAAAACAGTATGCATCTGTCATTGTTAATGGTAGTGAATCCGTTTAGAAACGAAGATAAGGAATGACACAAACTATCCTCTGAAATATGATGAGGACTCATTTGTGGACCCTAGAGTGCCAAAATGATGGGTAGAGTATTTTGGAGCCTTTTTAATTTTATTTGGGAAAGAGCAGTTCTGTCTCATTTAACATTTCAGGATTAAGTGAAACAATTTGAAATGCAAGTCTGATCTTGACAAATGTGAACTGTTATCCAGTAGCAGGCTTATGTAATTATACATTTCTTGGTAGAATCTGAATTCTAAGGGACCTATAGGTCATTCCATCCTGTATCCTACCCATTGCAAGAACTAACTAAATCTTTTTCAACAAATCTAACTCCAGTGTGAAGTCCTTTAGTTTGGCAGAATACATTACTGCTGTAGATAGACTGCTCCAACAATTAACATCTCCTTCTGTCAGAAAGTTCCTCCTAATATTCAAGTTGAATCTCTTTTCTATTCATTTCAACTGATTGGCCTTTAAACTACTCTTGAGTTTCAACAAAGAGTATGTCCTCTGTCTCTTGTGCATGACAGCCTTTTACTTGTAGACCTTTATCATCTACTGGTATAAAGATATAGATATCATATATGCTTATATACTCCTGTGCACCTTGCTTCATTTCTTGCCATCTTTGTTAATTGCAAATCAATTTAATGTTAACATTCATTATTTTAATATTTTAATGTTTTATCTTATTGCATTTACTTGGTTATAAAATTCCTACAGTCTCCTCTTGGTGAGATGGGTGGCATATAAATTTAATAAATAATAAATGAATAAAAGGAAGATACTATTCTTTCAGAAGTTATATATGCTTAGTTCCTTTAAACATTCTTCATAGTTTTTTAGCTTCCAGACCCTTTATCATCATGGTTACTTCTTTGTGATCCAATAGCACCTTCTCCATATCCCTTTTAAAGTGTTGTATTTAGAATCTTGTTGCATTCTGACTTGAATGCAGTGCTTTTACTAATGCAGCCCAATATTTCATTGCTCTTCTAAGCTGCTGCCTACTTATATTCAGCTGGTGGTTTATTAGAATCTCTAAATCATGTGTAGTGCTGTCAAGCAGATCTTTTCAATCCTGTATCTATTCGCATGGTTTTTCTTGCTTAAATGCAGGACCTAAAACCTATCACTATTGAGTCCCATCTTTGACCCAGTGTTAAAGCTTCTACTTAGAATTGTGATGTTGTCCTGTATGACATTAATCTTGCAAATTTGATCAATAGTCTTTCCACTCCTTCCCCTGGATGATTTAGAAAGGTGCTGAAAAAGGTGAAGTCTATCAGGTTCTACTAGATGTTTTAATGCTTTACCTGAAACATGGTAGATACTGAAAGAAAAACAACATTAGAGTAGGATCAAGAGCATCTTTTAGGAAAGGAGATCTCCATTAATAACCAGCTCCCTCTTATTTTTCCTGCAGTTCAGGAAATATAGCTGAGTAGGATCTGGATATCAGGAAGATGATATTTCTTTCTGGCAGTAAATCAAGAGTGGGCAACCCTTGACCCACACATCCTATATGGCAGTGTTGGTGAACCTTTTCGGCACCAAGTGCCAAAATGGGACCGTGCACGCACGGGGGAGCACTCTCAGAAGAGCAGTTTCCTGGGGCACACATGCGCACCGGAACCTGGAAGAGCAATGTGCAACAGCTGGCGTGCCTGGAGAGATGGCTCTGCGTGCCACTTCCAGCACATGTGTCATAGGTTCACCATCACTGCTATATAGTATGATCATTGTTTTGGTAGTGAGGAGAGAGGGGGAATTTAGACTGCATTCTATTGACATATGCACTACTATGCTATGCAGCAACAAACGTGTCTGTTACCAGTGCAAAATAATTTCCTGTGTAATGCTAGACATATTTACTTAAAGGTAAATCCCTGTGTCCGGTAGTGGCTAAAAGCTATAAGCAGAAGTGACTTGCTTTACTCCCTGCATAGTAAACTTTTACACCAGTGTTTTTCAACTTTGGCAATTTTAAACAGTGTAGACTTCAATTCCCAGAATTCCCCAGTCAGCCACACTGGATCAATAGTATCTTCTTCCACTATTAACCAAATACAGCAAGATTTTTTTCTTTAATATGATTCTAAAGAGGAAGAATCTTCTCTATGGATGCTGGTGGCCAGGAAGCAGTGGCAATGAGGTGAAAGACAGACATGATTTGCATTCTCCAAAGTAGCCTGTGTCCTCCAATTTCAGGGAGAGATAGTTTTCTGTTTCTACTGACGAAGAACATTAAAGTATGTAGCCATTTCCTACATATGGAAATAGAGAGAAGCACTATCTCATCTTTCTAAATATTTCCTGCTGGATGAAAGAGCTACTGGAGGCAAAGTACATTTCAGTATATCCTATGATGGACTCAAACATAGAAAAGGGAAAACCACCTCTAAAGGACTTTATTTATATTAAAAATCACATGTCCTGCATTCCCTCTTGAAAAGCAGGACCATGAAGAATGAACCTCCAAGGAGCTTTAGCATAAAATGCTCCTTTTTTTCCCAAAACAGTCAAAGTTTCCTATCAAATGAGACTTCTTGTGCCAGTAGACACACTTTAGTAATGTTCTGCCAGTGACCATGCTTTTAAGAACCTTCTTTGTAATTTATGCTCTCCCTCTTCTATCCTGCAGGGTCTCCCTACAGAGACAAGATAACTATAGCCATTCTTCACTTGCAAGAGGAAGGCAAGCTGCACATGATGAAGGAGAAATGGTGGCGAGGAAATGGTTGTCCAGAAGAGGAAAGCAAAGATGCCAGTGCCCTTGGAGTACAAAACATTGGTGGCATCTTTATTGTTTTGGCAGCAGGATTGGTACTTTCCGTCTTTGTGGCAGTGGGGGAGTTTTTGTACAAATCCAAAAAAAATGCTCAGTTGGAGAAGGTAAATATTGCCCTTTTCACATTTAATTCTGCAATTATGGTCTAGTCAGAATCTCTTGGGCAACCAACCGAAAAGCCATTCTGATGTCTTTCATAGTTTTGCTCACATCATTAAAGTTCTTAGGGAATGAGCACTGAAGTTTTCATCTTTACAACTTTTAATGTGTCGTCAATATTTTTAATTGTAGCCAGCTTTCAGGACAAGTGACTATTTCTCCTCTTATTCAAGCTTGAAAAAAGACACCTTTTTACTCCTGGAAGTTCACTGCAGTTAATTTTATGGATGAAGAAGAAAGTGAAATCTGTTAATTGGAAACAAAATTAACCTTCTACAGATAGAGCTGAGTATTAACTGAAACAACTTTCTATCAGTCCAAAGTCAGAAGTCTAAAAAGCATCTTTTTCTATTTCCTTACTGGAAGGTGTTTACTCTTCAACATATGATGATAGCATCTGGAAAAGCATTAAGTCAATATATTAAGGATTTACTATTGATTATGATTTTATCATCTGTAACTTGGACAGATTCCAATTTTAAAATGTAAATTTTTGAATTTATTTGATACTGGATCAACAACTGGATGACTGATTATTTTTTCAAAGAGACAAAAGCATCCATAGAAGTTTTGTTTCAGTACTTATCTGTATATATGTAATACGTAAAATGAGCAAACATGTCTTTTATTTATATGGATTGCTATGAATATACATTTAAAAGCAGGGAGAAAATATGTTTTGCACAGCTGAGGAGCTTGTGACCTCCTTAAATGCATATTTTGGCACTACTATTATTAAAATGTATAGTAAATCCATACAACACACACAAAGTATATATTTCTTTTGCAGATGCTATGCTTAATAGTTCTCATAATTTTTAACAGTTTGGGGACTTCTGAATTTGCACTTGTAGATTAATCCTATTTGTACCACATTTATTTAGTATGCAGTTATACCTGGTTCACTGGTGTAAGTGTGTATAGTTCACTATCTAGCTTTTTTCATTAGTAACACGTATATTATTTTTTCAAAGTTCTGTTAGAAGAAATATTTATATTAAGTTTTTTTTAAAAAAAAACAATGGATGAGGTCACAAGTTCCTTATCAGTTCTTTGAATATGTATGTGTTTCACTAAATTATGGTATGGATGAAAATTTAGTTTTTCGCTAATTATGGGGGATGAATTCATTCTGTCAAGATAGTTTTGCAGTTTTTAGTAATTAAAATGAACTTTTCTTTTAGAAAATGGACTTCAGTCATGAATGTATACATCATAATGGCTTTATCCCTTTTTAAAACAATATGTCAGAAATGAGTGATTGTTTTGTATTCTTGGTCTGTAATTTTTTTATAAAAACTATTTTTATTTATATATAAAGTTCAAACATTTTATTGTGAGTTTTGTAATACAGTTGAAGTTGCATTTAAATTGCTTAGATGCAACTTTAGTTGATATATGAGAATATGATGTGAACAGCATGACTTATCTTCCTAAGCATTGAATGAATATGCATATATATAAAATATGATTTTTACAATGATTTAATATTACAACTCAGTTCATATATTAAGCAATCTTGAATTGTTCAAATACTTCTGTAATATTGCACTGATCTATATTTTCTTTCATTTCTGGTACACAATGATGTATGTGTTTTCTACATGGAGATATGATAGTGGGAGATTATGGCTGTGCATATGATAGATTCTACCTTAAAACTGAGCCTTGGTTATAATAATTTGAATGAAAAGGAATAGAGAACAGGGACTTACTTGCCAAATCCAGTTCAAGGACTTACTAAATGCTGTTCTACTCTTTCACTGCTGATGATCCCATGTTCCACATACATATTTAAAGGAAAGTTCTACACAGCTTTAAGTGACCATACATAGAACCTCTTTGAGTTAGAAACCCAGATGATGATGATGATGATGATGATGATGATGATGATATAAGATTTACATTCCATCTCAGATAAGCTAGAAGTATTCATAATTATTGGGAGGTTGGCATTCTAAACATTTTCAGTTTAGTGCAGATAGAAACCTACTTGAGTTCTTCATATTGAACATCACTGGAATGAAGATGATGGAAGCACTACCAGCTAGTGCAAGTACAAATTTCTGCCCTGATGGGTTTCGGCTGAATGCCTAACCTGGGTTATGCCGTCCTGATTTATAAAAACCTACATGATGCATATTATTAAGACAACCACAGCACTTTGGATCAGTTCAGAAAATGTGCAACAGTGTGCATGTGAATGAAAACATACTACTTCTTTATAACTCTTGTAAGTTGCTGTGTGTGTTTGTGTGTTAATGGAATTGGGAGCTGTTCTGGGCAGCTGTTTGAAAGATTTACAGTCATGTGTTACGTTTGTATCACCATGTATCACGAAACACATTCTTGGAATCACATTTGAAGCACTGCATAGCCTTACCATATAACGACTTCATTCTAGAGACATGTTGTACTGTGTGCATTTTTATTTTCTTGTTTTATCATTAGAGATTTGTCTTTGTTTAATTTAAAGGCTATTTCTTAGCATATAACCTAAACAAGACAATGTATTGAGCTGATTCAGAGGCTCAGTGATGACTATTCTAAAAATGAATAGCCACTGCTTATTTTATTGACGAGGTTGCAAGGCCATGCCAGTCTGTAGCAATATAATCAATCAAAGATCTTGTGGCACTTTAAGGGCTATAAAGGATTGTCTGACCCACAGTTTCATCAGATGTACAAATCAGACTATCTAATCAACTTCTTGCTGCTTTGAATTCTATGAGAAGACACTTTCAAAGTGCCTGTGGGGAAGCAGATCCATGTGAATAAATTCTCAGTTTTTAAGTTCATGATTTCCTTACATTCTCATGAAAGTTAATAATCTTCCAGAAGTTAATAATCAGATTGATATCAACTCTTTTTCTTTTAATAATTGAATTGGCTATATTAAGTTGTTAGCTGCTGATCATTAAGTCATTAGCAGCTGATCATGTGAATGCAGCTGTTGCTATGAAGAAGGTATTTGTAACTTTACTCCTTGATAACATATATCAATTGGTTTGGGCCTGATATGGTCAGAAATATTTCTCATTTGATGACTTTGTCACTGCAGAAGGTTGTGGATGTAATTCACTTTTTGGTGCTAAATCACAATTCCCGATGTCAAATGGATTTATGCTGCTGTCTCTCACCTTTTCTTAGATCAGCAGAGGTCTGGAGGAATAGCAGAGTGCATTGCTTTTCTCTTCTCCCACAGGTGCTCCTGTTGTCATCATCACCATCACCTTAATTTAATAATACTGTGGAAGAGTTTAGCTTAAAAATGATCATTGCATCTGTTTTCAGTCTGTTTATCAAGTGAAAAATGATGTCTCATTCTCTGAAGAGTATACCATGCCACTTTTTGATTTGGTCTCATCTATATTTCTCTGCAGCATTGTTTTTTTTTTTTTTTTTTTTTTGAATTCCCCTTTGCCAAATAGTCATCAAAATCTATTGGTCTTCTTCTATGTGTGAACACATAAGTAGATACAATAATATGTAAATGATCTTTATAGCATTGAACATTCAGTTTAAAAGTATATTAATGAAATCTTTAGGAGCAAGAAGAAAGGAAACTCAGATATGCACCAAATAAATAAATAAATGAAAATGAATTGGTGAAATATAAACTTCTATATTGCTATTGTAATGCAATTTAACTACAAATATGTGTTCTAGATTTTCTTAATCTAGGAAAGATTTCAAAACCATACAAACAGTGCTTACCGTCACTATCTATGATTTGTGTTCTGAAAGACACATTCTTTGTAGACAGAATATATATATATATATATATATATATATATATATATATATATGTATGTATGTATGTATGTATGTATGTATGTATGTATGTATGTATGTATGTATGTATATATATATATGTATATATATATATATATATATATATATATATATATATATGTATGTATGTAAATATATTTATTAATGCTTTTTTAAAAAGAAAGGCATATGTACCTTGATCAGAGTAAATTTGTTAAACCATACTATCATTCTAATATTGATTGCCTGAAAAATTTCAGCAGTCTTATTTCTATGAAATCATCACAAAATAGCCAGATCTAAAGCAATCAAGTAATTTTGGAGATTTGCATTTATTGTTGTCATTATTGGTTTTTTTCCCCCTTTAATTGGTTCTTGAATTAGAAAAGACCAAAGGAATCTTGGGCCATTTTCCATGCTGTTTTTGTAACTAGGTTACAATTTGGCAAAATTGGCAGTTGGTGCACTTTGATTTCATTAAGACCCCTCCTTTTTTCCCCCATAAATCAAATATGGATGAACAAATAAAGCTATGTCTAACAAATAATATATATGTTTGAGAATGCTTTAGGATGAATATGCGACAATAACCATTTTTGTGTGTTTGTTGAAAGTTAAAATTAATATAGAAACACAAAATATATGCCTGGCCTGATTTTTTAAAAAAATGTTCACTCCTTGTGTGGTTAATAGTCATGTTCTCTGATATTCAGTATCTTAGTGAATACAAGTGAATGTGTGTGCGTGTATACATCTATATATACAGTACTTCTATACATGCATATACATATACATGCATACAAAAGATATACATGCATACCAAAATACCAAATACAAAGATGCTTAATGGCTTTTGGGTTTTGTTTTGCTTTTTATATGTTTAAATACTTTTTGACTTTTGGAAACTGAACTAATCTCTGAAGTTTTCTTGGCAAGGCTTTTCAGAAGTCGTTTGCCCTTGCGTCTTGCCTAGGGATGAGAGAATTACTAGCCCAAGGTCACCTCGCTAGCTTAGTGCCTAACGTGGGACTAGAACTCATGAACTCCTGGCTTCTAGCTACTTAACCACTATACCAAACTGACTCTCCTGTAAATTTATTAGCTTTATCTTAAATTATGTTCTCTTAGACAATTACATTGTCTAAGTTATAACTAGCATAATTTTTCTTACAGGAAGTTTGATTCTGATGCTTACTTCCTTATACAACCTTCAAATATTATATTTATTAAGGTTTAAAGAACTGACTGTTCCTTATTAACATAAAACATAGATATCAGCTGAGGCAATGCTGCTTTGAAGTTCTAATATAAGAAATGAGTAAAAAATACAGCCATGGAACTTATCAAACATCAAAGGAAAATGTCTAAGTTGGTCATTTTTATTTTTAACCTTTAGTTGAAATACTACACTGGATTCTCTTGGCTTGCATTGGAGCAAAGGAGCACACTTGAAAACTACTTCAAATTCAAGTCAATATTTTAAAATATTTGCATCCTTATTTTCATTTTTAAATATACCATTCCATTCTTGAGTTATTATTTATAATTCAAAGACACACCGTTATGTTATCTATTTGGAAAGCATATATATTAACCGCACATTTGTTTTCTGAGATAAGTACCAAGTAATTTTCATTTTTAATTGCTTCTATTAGCAAATGACTCAGTCATTTGTAACTTTATGCTGGCATTTAGCAGACATTCACAAAGCATATTCAGAAACTAAAGTTGCATTAAACAATTACCCAACTGTTTACAGCTGATGTAGTTGATTTGCTGTGATGTAAGCTATTCTACTCATGTATATGAAACAAATGCTTTATTTATATCACAGATAGTGCTATATTCTTAAAGCAGTAGCCAAGATGACAAATGGCTCCTTGACAGACAAATTAACTCACAGAAATAACGTTAGGAAAATATTAGTGTAATATAAATTATTATAAAGTACTCTTAACTTCCACAAAGGAAAACCAGGCTAAAACTATGATATAATATTAATGTGAAATACAAAAGCAGAGCACTTCCACCTTGTATACTTTACCAGCCTTGAAAAAATAAAACTTTTAAAACTTTTTTTTCGCAGTAATGCATTTTCGTTTGGACAGTGTGAAAGAAAATAACATCTTCTACTTTAATGACAATTGTACAAGTTAGGCATTTTTGTGTGTGAGAAAGATTCAGATTCAGCCCAAGACTTTTTTCTAATGATCATTATGTCAGTTGATGATGTAGTCATGGTTTATTTCTCAACACCTTATCACTGCAAATGATCAGATCCTGAGTTTGATCCAGAGAAGATGTGTGGAGGCATACATACCTATGGCAACCAATCTGGGTCATGAAATCAAGATTACTATTATTATAAGGTTATTTTATCATTTATTTATTAAACAAATTTATATAGCCACCCAACTCATGCATAGGTAATGCCAGGCAGCTCACAATTTTTTTTAAAAAAAATATATCATAAAACCCCACCCTACCCCTGAAGGCAACAACAACACAATAACTTGATTGGCTCTGTTTCCACTTGTGGTCCCCAGGTTCTCTGACAAAACCACATCTTTAGGGCCTTTCAGGAAAGCAGCAAGTTGGCCATAAAGCCATAAATCAGGGGGAATGGTGTTTCATAAAAAGGGGGCCATTACGGAGAAGACCCTTTTTCATGCTCCTACTGAATGACAACCCCTAACTGATGAGACCTAATAGGCTGGACAGATGTTATAGGGAAGAAGCACCAAGCCCTTTTCTATTTCTCTTTGTGGATTGCCATGTTTTTGCAGCCCAAAGTCTGATAGGTCTATATCTATATAGTACACTCCATTATGAGTTGCTACTTGCTGCTCTTCAGGATCTGTCATTACTATCAGGCTTACAATGTTTGATAGTGAACCATGTAGATATTGAGTGAGTGAGTGAGTGAGTGAGTGAGTGAGTGAGTGAGTGAGTGACTGAATCTATTTTAGGCTTAAACTTTAGTCCCATTATCATACAGCCGGAACTAGTCTTGGGTAAAAAACAGACTGTACCATTTTAGTATGTATTCAATTTGAGGATACAAATTGGAGAGGCCAGTCAGCTCAGAAACTCAGTATCTATGATACATCTCTTGTTTTTTTTCTTCCAGTACAGAAACAGTTTGTGCACAAAACACAAGCACTTTATTCTTTGGGAGCATTTGTGAATTTATTTTTTAAAAGTACATTCCTTAAAAAAAGTGTACAAAGCCATAACTTTTTACAGGTAGATACATATGCCCAAATCTTTTATATGAAAATAGCAAATCTAAATAGCTCTTTGTACTTTTTCCTGAATTAATCCTTGACTTTTTTTAAAAAAAATCTTGGTTATAAAAGTATAATATTTCTTAAAATGCCAATTGACCTGAGTTCTAATACTAGTATTGGGGGCCAGTGCAACATTTTAAAATATTTGATAAAGCAATCCAACCCATTTGAGGATTCCTGCAACACTGTTTTAAGAAATATTTGCTTAAAAAAGATACTACACCAGCTGATGTAAATCTTTTCCCCTGTCGGAAAAACAGGCTTATTGCACTGTGAAAGTCAATCTGTTTATCATAGCATCACAGATGAAATTAATGTATAAGGCAGCTCCTTGTTAGGATACTGACTAGTACTTATAATTGTTTTCTGCCCTTTGTTCCTTGATATGGTGTTGTTTGTTATCAAGGATCAGAGAAGGATTTTCGTGGAAGACACAGAATAATGAAAGTCATATTATGTGTTATAGGTGGGCCCAGTAATCTTTGTCTTCCTCTTTCTATGTGCTAGATAAAACACTCTTGCTTCTTACATTGTTCTAAAAACCAGAATATAGAAATTCTGTGTTTAAAGAAACAATAAGACATATTTCACAAAACATTCCCTTAATAGACATGGAAAAAGGCCATCAAGAATTGATTCATAGTTTTTGTCCAAATTGGGCATTTCAATTTAGCAATTTACAATCACAATGTTCTTTCCTAATACATGAAGTAAACTAGTAATTTTTTTACAAGCAGTGTAGGAGTTCATGACTATGGTTAAAGATACAGTCTCTCTCTCTCTCTCTCTCCTTTCACATCCATTGCACAAATAGATCCATAGATTCAAAATCATGTTGAGTTAATTGAGCATCGAAGAAGTCTTGTGCATAAGTTATCTTTCCCAAGAACTTTTTTTTTAATAATTTCAGAATATTACAGATATTCAGATATAGTCTCCATATATTCCACAGTTTCATATGTTTCTTGAAATCACTCTCTAATAATTGCCTGAGTTGACATTGCAATGGAATCAGTTGCATGATACCAAACAATTAGCAGTTCAGATCTTAAAGTATCCAGTAGTTTAAAATGTACAAAAATAACTCAGTTTCTCTTAAATTTCAATTGAGAATGGTTCAGTTCCACAGAATTTGGACCATTGAGTGACTTGAGATCTTTTTCATATATGTATGCTTTTAAATAGCAAGTCATCTATTTTATCGTGATTCCAGCATTACCAAAGTTAGCAGAAAGTTACCAGCTTCCAGTGCAAGTATCTTGCTGTGTTTTTAGAATGATCCTATAATAGTCCTTATGGAATGGGAGCAGCCTCTTGCAAGAAAATACAGTGTCTTATATTCCAAAATCCTAAAAACATAGAAGAGTTCCTAGAATTACTGTCTTACTGCACTCCTTCTGCCCACTTCCTTCCATAAAACTTTACTGCAGAACCTACAGCAAAATAGCATGAGTTTCATAACAATCACATCATCTTTTATTTGTCCAGTCTCTGTACAACTATTGACCTTCATGTATGGCCCTAAGAAGTATTAGTGTCTTCACTAGTTTGCTTTGACAAGTAGGAAAAGAAAAAAAAATGGGCTGTGTATCTTCTACCTCTTGATACACCACAGCCCAAACTGTTTCATTATCTTCCCCCAGTGGCCTCATATACATGTTGAAAGGAAGGATGACAGAATGAAACCTTGTGGAATTCCGCATGAAAGAGAGCCCACGAGGCAGCTCAGCAATTGCCCAATATCATCCTCTGAGATCTCTCTGAGAGGGAAGAATGGAACCACACAAGTGCAATCCCATCAACCCCAACCTAGATCCACAGGTGAGTCAGCAAAACTCAAAGGTCTTTGCTTCAGTTGATCGTTAGTAATTACTCATCACTGACAAACCTTTGTTCATTAGTTAGTAGCAACCTAATGTTGGCAGTAGATAAGTCTTCACTTATCCCCAGAGCATTCTTGCCACAATTGTCCTCAACATAATATACTCTTGGTGAAAGAAAGGTGAAGGTTAGAAACCAGCAGACCTGAAAGTTCACATTAAGAGATATCTAGGTCTTATTTTACTATCTTCCAATTAAGAGTATATAATATTCTATTTTCTTCAGGAGAACATTATGGCTAGTTCTAACAGGAAGATCCTTCTATTACTGCACAAACCACTGACAGACTGGTAGAATAATTCAAGTTTATAAATAGGAAAGCCAGTAGAAACTACTCCGGAAAAAAAATCCTTTCAGTCTTCTTAGATAGAATCTCTGCAGTTTCTAAGACTTCCAGTCATCCACAGCCTTAAAATCTTGTACTACTTGAAGAAGACTCTTTTTTATTTTATTCCTGGCAAAGTCTGGATCTGGAGATTAATTAATCTCTTGGTTATTTGATAAACAAGTGAAGGCAAAGTTTTCAATGTCTTTACACAAGTGAATTGTTCCATTGACCCCCAAACTGAATGGTTAATTATAATAGTGTTAAAATAGAAAATGATGCCTCTATCTAGTTTTAAAATTATAAGAATTAGGTGAATTATAAGATGTGAGTTATCTAGGTTTACTTGTTTTGCTTCTCAGATTTACTATTTTAATAATTTTGAGATAAACCAATCCTTAAACATTGCCATAAACGATCTGGACTGTCAAATGCTAATATCCTCATTATTTGATATTCTTGGAGAAATGGTGATCAGAAGCTTATTAGGAAAAGAAGGCTAAGAGAAATCTGGCAACTCTCAAAGCAAACAAACATGAAAAGCACTTTGATGCAGAAGTCCTAATAGATGGTAGAACACTGACCCTCACATCAGGTATAAATGGCAAAGTTTTTTTAAAATAAGATTTCAAATACCATCTGTTGTGCAAAGCTGAAAGTAATACATTTCTGAGTAAAGCTTGTAGATTCCTACTAAATTTTGACAGTCAATTTTATATGAACTTCCTTAAAGTAAAGAGATAAGCAGGACAAAAAAATGGAATATGTTTGTTTAAGAAAACTAGAAGGGAAACAATGGCAGAGCCGTTCAAAAATTAAAACAAGAAAAAAGGGAAGTTGCAATATAGATATTCTTTCTCTTCTCCAAATTTATATATATGTATATCAAATAATAATGTTGTCTTCCTGTCAATATAAATGAACCAATAAAGCAACTCTTTGAGTACATAAGTGATTTGATATATATATAAGAATAGGCCTGTATGTATTTAATTAATCTCAGTTACTGAGTCTCAAATTTGTTTGCTGTTATTGACTTGAAAAAAGTCACTGAGTGAACTACAGATTTATATTCATCTGATACAGATAGCAGATACAGATAGCATCTACTATTATATGTGTGGAGACACTTGATACTGCAGGGAACTGGAAACCCAAGTGGTGCTACCAAAGATGAGAACCACCTAGCAAGATGTCTCCAGCAGGCCTAGTTCTTCCTGGAAAGGACCATGGAGTTGTTAGGAACGAGAGAAAGAGAATATTAAAGAAATTTGCAACACCTAATAAACACCAAACTATCCTCCTATTTTTTAACCTTTCATTAGTCAAATAATATTTTAGAATATTTTATCTTCTATTGTATAATAATTACTGCACTTCCGTATTGTAGAATGAACGCTGCAGAGAATTTATTCAACACATAAGATATCTTTGCCTAGTTTGAGCAAGAAAACATTTAATAAAGAGAAAATATTAATGGTATTTATTTACTTACTTACTTACTTACTTACTTACTTACTTACTTACTTACTTACTTACTTATTTACTTACTTATTACATTTATATGCTGCCCATCTCACTCAGAGGCAACTCTAGGCAGCTTACAAATAAATAGAATAAACAGAGTTGGAAGGGACCAGGTTGGAGGTCTTCTAGTCCAATTCTCTGCAGGTATAGGCAGAAAACCTTATACCATTTCAGACAAATGGTTGTCCAATTTCTTCTTAAAAACTTCCAGTATTGCAGCATCCACAACTTCTGGAAGCAAGTCATTCCACTTTTGATTAATTGTTCTCACTGTCAGGCAATTTCTCCTTAGTTCTAGGTTGCTTCTCTCCTTGATTTGTTTCCATCTATTTCTCCTTGTCCTGCCTTCAGGTGCTTTGGAGAATAGGATGATCCCCCTCTTCCTTGTGGCAGCCCTTTAGATATTATCATGTCACCCCTAGTCCTTCTTGTCATTAAGCTAGAGTAAGTAAAAGTAAGTAAGAAGACAAAATAATAAAATAATAAATATTAACATTACAATTGACTTAAAAGTAACAAAGATGGCAAGGAAGGGAGCAAGTTACACATGGGGTGGATGTAGAGTCTTATTTCAGTCCTTTAACCACTTCTAGATTGAACAATATGTTCCAGAGGATAAGCCATAGCAGAAAATATACTCCTCCTGCCAGCCAGAATTCCTTGATTGACAAGGTCCACAACATGCACCTTCTGCTGGCACAGGGGAAGAGGTGGGCCAATGCCTTCTGCTGGCACAGGTGGGGTGAGATAGTTCCTCAAGTAACCTGAACCCATGCCATAAAGGGCTTTAAAGATAATAACCAATACTTTGAATTGGACCTAGAAGCAAAGTGACAACCAGTTTAGCTTGCACAACGGGGCTATAACATGACTTACACTCGGGCCCCCAAGAAATGTCCATGTGGCTGCATTCTGTGCCAGCTGTAGCTTCCAAATACATTTCAGCTTTTGCATTTTGTTTTATCCTGTTCCTCCTTTTGGGAAGTTGGGTGGCTGAGTGGATCGAATTTAACAAAGCAAAAAGGAGGTGCAGAATACATTCATGAATATTGTTCAGAACTTTCTGGATAGAGCTCCCTTTAGATAGAGATTTTTTGTTTTTTCTTTCTTAGGATCAAATTAAATAACTTCCTAATACTTGATCTTCTATATCACCATGTATGTAGATCCAAATATGGATCTAAATAAATAAATAAATAAATAAAAAACCAATACTGGGAGAAAAGTTTAAGCTTTCCCTTCTCAGTTGTTTTCCCAATATAACATATCTCTTATTGTCCTGTTGAAGAAGGACCGTCTATCCATCTATCTATCCATCCACATGTCTGTTTGTCAGTCTCTGTCATATAATCTAATCTAATTCAATATGAAAGGAAAATGGGAAGGGGAAACAGTGAAGAGCTTCTATATCTACAACACATTCTTAACTTGAGTCAAACCTGGCTACTTGGGACTAAAAAAACAAGTGGGAAAACTGGTCACAGAACATTGTAATTCTAGAAATCCTTTTGATCTGAACAGTGGCAAAAATCTTCATTGTATGCATGGGGTTTCCTCAATAGATCACACCATTCTTCAGGAATAGCTTGTCAAGATATATATTCACTGTATTCAAAAGGAAGTTTGAAGATAAATTTAAAAAAAGACTCTGATTTGACATCTGGGAAAGTTTGAGCAAAACTTTTAGCTGGGGAAAAAAGCCTATACAATCTGTACGTAACTCTCCAACTTATAATATATAATAAACTTGTCTTTACATACCTGTGCTACATATTGCTATTTCCTTGAATACAATAGTGATCAGAAGTAAGTAATGGTTCCAATGTAGAATGCTCTCTCTATCCCTCTCCCTCCCTCCCTCCCTCCCTCTCTCTCTCTCTCTCCCTCCCTCCCTCCCCCTCCCTCTCTCTCCCCACATGCACTTATGGGGAGAGGGAGAGAGAGCACAACAGCCCCATAATGGTTTGTATTGCATTACAATTGGCTCATTGTAACCATTATGATTTGGGATTTGATGGACAGAGGAAGCTATTCTGTGTCTTAAATTAATCAGGCACTAATGAATTTTGCTTTGGGGAAACCACTGCAATGTGTAGAGGATTGTATAATAAAGCAGCAGAAATACCTGCAGAAAAAAAATGCATATCTTGTGATCATAGAACTCCTTGGATTTGATTTGAAATGGTACTTTTAGTTGTAAGCCCATATCTGTGCATGTGTAGGTATAACTACAAAGACTACTGTTCCAACAATAAAGAATGTATGAAGATATTTTCAAATGTTGGCTTTTTCTCCTCTTGGATTTACTAAAATTCAGCCAAAATGATCAAATCACCAGAAGTAACAAATCTATTATGAGTGCTATACACTTGGTCGTGTTGAAACAACATAGAAACCCTGAAACCTGACAAAAATGAAGCCACATTGACAGGTTTTCTTTTTCCGATGACCCACTGTTAACCATACAAAACCCGAGTTTGGTTTATGATAACCTGCTTGGTAGTAGATATAGTCTGTAGCCTCAATTATGCATCTCCCTGTGGTTTTTAAGGTGATTTGCCTTATTAAACTTGATCGAAGAAAGAAAAGCCCAGGACGTTCTTGAACTTTATAATGTACTTCAAGGGGGAGCATCAAACAATGCATTGAAAGAATGAGCAACCTTTTTATTTTTTTGCAAAAGCTCTTTTGTTTCCAAACTCTTCATTTTGGACAAAGCATTTGGAATTCCTACGCCATTGTATACTTACATTCCTGATAGGATTAAGCAGAGGAAGAGGACATGGTTTTATTTCTTTTGATTTGCAGTGTAGGGGAATAATTTAGGCATGAATTGTATTTTATTCCAACTGATTATATTCCAAAAGTGTTTTAAGTAGTGCACACCTGAATGTGTGCTGAGTATAATGCTCTCAAACCACTTGGTTTCCAGCTTCCTTGTCATTCCCTTGTTGGGAATGATGATAAGGTCCCTGATATCTATGGAGATTCTCAGTCATCCAGTCATGGTTGTCTCAAAGGTTCTTTTTCAAAAGGCAACTGGACTATGGGTTTTTTTTTCCCTTGAGGAAGAGGATGTTTCACTTCTCATCCAAGAAGTGATGAAGCTTCTTGGACCATAAGCAAAATAACTTCTTCAAGGAAAAAGCAATGCAATTGCCCTGTTGATTTTAGATGTAATGAGGGGTCCTTGGTGTTCTTTGAAACATCTGCAAGAAAACAGTCAAGCTCAGAGAGCACCAGAGACCCCTTTCAATATTTCAAATATTTGAGCTACAAATATTCTCCTTTATTGAACCTAGATGTAATTTATACATGAGTGAGTGAGTGCTGAATTCCAGGGTGTGTAACTTTTTGGTTTCTTTTGTTGATTATTCAGCACTATTATAAATTTAACTTAGCATCATTTAATACAAAAGCAATATTTAAATTAGACATTTATTCAGAATAAATATACATTATTTTGAAGATTCAGAATGTCATGGTCTGAAGACCATTGCTAGCAGCAACTAATGAAAAGAGGTGTTTGAATGCATGTTTATCCTAAGAATACTTGTGAGCATGTATGTTCATAAGCTGATGACTTTTGGAATATCCATTGACAGTTTCCATTTGTGCAACAGTAATCACTGATGCAGGGGGTTTCAGCAGGATGCCAAAGAGGATCTTTTCATTTCAGCTACATCAATTTCCATGTGTGCAATTATCAGCTGCGACTCATCTAATCACCACCTCATTAAACCACCAAGTAATATACAGTACATGGGATCAACTCTTTATATGTAATGTACATCATTAGAACCTACTTAGAAAATAAAATGTTTTCAGAAAGCTGAAGCAGCTTGATGGCAGTTTAACCATACGAGATGCATATTTTAAAACATAACAATGTTGTAAGGAGATTTTGGCAGATATATTTAAGGGTTGGGAGGACTAAGCAATCAGAAGATTTATAATTCCAGTTGAGAAATGACTCAAAATTTGCAATGTTGCCCATAAGGAGTATTAGCTACAGTCTTGGGAGCAGAATTTTTATCAATCTTTTTCACATACTAGTTTGGCCTAAGCTTCAGCTAGAAATTGAAAATAAATGACTTGATTAATAACATCAAATGATTAATTAATCTATGTGCTACTGTAATAACAGCAATAATAATTTTATGATTTTCTATTTTCTTCTTTTCATTTTCTCCCTACACTTCTCCTATAGAGGTCCTTTTGTAGTGCCATGGTAGAGGAGCTGAGAATGTCCTTGAAATGTCAGCGTCGGTTAAAACACAAACCACAGGCTCCTGTAATTGTGAAGACAGAAGAGGTTATCAACATGCACACATTTAATGACAGAAGGTTGCCAGGAAAAGAAACTATGGCATAGAGCTGGGAGACCACCCAACCCCAAGCACAAACTCTTGTTTTTTTTTCCCCCTTTCCTTTCCTTTCCTTCCCCATGCCCCAAAACCAACGTTTGCGAGAATGTTTCCTGTGGAAATATGCAACCTGTGCAAAATAAAATGAGTTACCTCATGCCGCTGTGTCTATGAACTAGAGACTCTGAGATCTAAGCAGTTGCAAAGGCCAGACTCGAATCACAAGCATCACAGAGCAACCGTATTTGTCAGGGGAGGGAGGGGTTGGGGTATTGGCATTCCACCGTTTGTCATGGGGTCCACCTTTCTGTAACAAGCAAAAGTTCTATGGGAATTTTCTGGAATCGCAGTGAGAAACGGCAGGTTTTCTTTTTGAAGTGCATCATTTGCCAGGGACTGGAGAAGCAATCAAACAGCTTCAAGAAAGTAACTACTGTACCAGAGGAGTTTCTGAAAAATAATAGATCAAAACTCTATTCACAGAAAAAAACAAAAACAAAAAACCCTAACTCTATTCTGTACTCTTGAGCATAGAAGATCTTGTAATTGCTGACCAAAGTCAATACGGGCCTGCCAACTGATAGGAGCTTATTCAGAGGGAAAGTCATGAAAAAGGAAACCGTAAATAGAAGAATGAAAACAGAAGTGTTACTTGCAATTTTTGTTTCTCTCGCTGTGTCATTCACCTGAATAAAGATAAAAAAAAATCTATGCCAATAGAAAATCACATAATTCATCTGTGTTGGAGCTTGGAGAGAACCCAAAGGAGGTGGGCCATATTTTAAATAAGAAAAAAAAAAAGTTTTCCCTCAGTTTCTTTTCTTAAAGATGATGTTCCTTATGATGCCTAACTATAAGCAATTCTGTCACTGTTTAACTGTGAAGCAAAGTACACATTTGATATAGCAGAAGAGTGTAATTTGTAGCCCTGAAGGGGGGGTCTGGATAAACTCTTGTTCCTGCTTCAAAATGAACTCAAGGGAGCCTGTGGCGTTCTCACAAGTAGCTGAAGTATAGATGGGCCACCTAACCAGCAGGGAAAGTGGACTGCATTTCTCAACACAATCAATGGTGTTTAAATGAGCAACATTCTTGAGCCTTTTTTTCCCTCATCCAAAAACAAGAGGGAAAAGAATGTTCAGATTTATTTGTGGAAATGCAAGATTTCTATGAAAATAGTTTTTTGTATGGAAATTTTTTGTAATACTTTTTAAATCAACAATCTCAAGAACCTGCGTTTCAATCACGGTCAGGGGTGTGGTGGGAAGAGTGGCTGGTAGTGCGTGTGCACCACCAACGTTTGGTGAAAACTATTTTTATCATGGAAAAAAAAATGGGGGAAATCTTAGAAATATTTTCAAGTTAGATAATATAATGTCTAGGTGCACTACCAATACTGCTTATAATACCACACCCTTGGTTTTCACTAGCCTGATATTATGCTGTAATGAACCAATGTGTGTAAATTATGAAAGACATAGACCAATTGACCACATTGTGATAACAGTCGAAGTACACACAGTTTGCTGTTTGAATCCAATGCACAAACATTAAAAAAAAAAAAACCAATCACGACACATACATAAAGAAAATTGTCCGTTTGCAATTGTTTTCTGGGAAGGGTGGGTTGGGAATTTCAATGTGATTGGAACAGATGCGTGTAGGACTGTTAATATTAAGATCTAATTCTGCACTCATCACCCCCCTGAGTTTGCAAGAACATCAGCATCTGAAATGTATTTCAAGACAAAGCCCACACCATCTCACTGGCTAGTATTCCTTTCAGTTGGTTGTTAATTGTTGGGCATTGTCTAAAGGGGATCCCTTCTGTGCAAGATCTCTGGGAATGGATAACAGTTGCAGAATGTGTTCATGTGCAACTTTTATTATTTTCAGCAAAATCTATACAGAAGAACCATCTGCTGATTGCTTCTTCCTGCCTTCTGAGGCCCTGGGTAAGGAGCCCCTGTGTGAGTGATATATAAAACAACTGGTGTTTCAAATACCTTTCTGGTGCTCAAAACAGATGTGATACCATCTTAATAATTTTAACATAGTCTTACTGTAAATTTGTATCCTGAAAATGTATAATGTAGGGACACTTGACTATAGCCACAGTTTATAAATATAGCTTTTTATGCCAAACAAATCACTTATTTCTTTTTTTCTTTTATTTTTAATAAACAGAATCCAAACATTATTTTGTAGAAACAATGAGTCATCTGTAGATAATGAACATACTATTTGTATATTCAAGGCACAAATATTCATTAAAAAAACTGCACTTTTTTTTAAAAAAAAGAGTCCCTGATAAAGTGTTGCATGTGTCTATAGACAAACCAACTCTTGCAATGCATGAGAGCAATTTCTCCTTCCACTATGGTGGTTGTTGCTCGTTTGGACCTCAGAGCACATGGAGAGGCCTATACTCCAATATTCCCTGCTTCATCCTTATTCTCTCTGAAAACAAAGCAAGGTGTGACTCATTGTGAGATGACTCAAATGATGAAACCCATTTGCACTGGGATTTGGATGTGGGCTGTGGCTATAATTCTCAGATGTTACAGTAAGTATTTACCTATACTAAGCATTAGACGTTCTGCTTGGGTGGGTAAATGGTTAAACAAGTGCTGTCTGTGGCATGACTCACAGATGCCTCAAACAGGTTAGAGTTCCTCTTTGTTTCAGCAAAAGACTGATATTCACAGTGTCCCAAAGTGCCACAGGAACAGTGTCATCATAGAAGGTCATTTGTCAGTATCATATAGGGCCGTGATGGCGAACCTATGGCACACGTGCCACAGGTGGCACACGGAGCCATATCTGTGGGCATGCAAACATTGCCCTAGCTCAGCTCCAGTGCACATGTGCATGCTGGCCAGCTGATTTTTGGGCCTTGCGGTCCCACCAGAAGTCAGGAAACAGGCCGTTTCCGGCCTCTGGAGGGCCAAGAAAGCCTCTGGAGCCTGAGGAGGGCAAAAAATGGGCCTAGCGGGCCCACTGGTAACCTTTTTGCCATCGCATGCCAAAAGCAGGGGGAGCGCAGGGGGTCACCCACGCATGCGGGGAGGGGAGGGTTGCACATGCATGCACGGGGGGGCGGGGTCCCGGGGGGGCATTGAATTCTGGGTGTGAGCACATGCATGCGCTCCCCCCTTTTTGGCACGCGACAGCAAAAAGGTTAGCCATCACTGATATAGGAAATAGTAACTACACTTTAACCGACATGTTGGAATCCCTGATTTATTCTAGTTTCCCCCCCAAAAAAAATTCCTCTTGCATAATAGAGCTTGTCTATAATTGCAATATGTTTCATGCATGCAACTGCTTTGCTAAAGTGAAGTTCAATATGGATAAATTACATTGTGCAAAAGTCATACTACTGATTTTGAAACACTTGGGAAACAAAAGCTTGTTATGAATTGGAACCTATGTGCCTTGTTCTGCACGTTTTCTTGATAAAAAGAAAAGACTTTACTGTATAATGAAATTCAGGAAAATTATTCTCACCCTTGACTCTTTTTACTCCCTACTCAATTTAGTTTGCATTTTGTTTCATGACATTGCAATACAATATATTTCAAGCTGAATTAGATCTTGCCATCAACCTCATAGCACAGATCAAGGACTGTTTAAGTATAAGATCAAGTGCACCTGAGCTATTACTAAATATACCAGTTCACATAAAACAATTGGCACTATGTGTGAATTATTCACCACTAAATAATTTGCAACTAATACCCCCATTCAGAAACAGCCAGAGTGCTGTTGTAGTTAAGGTACTGAACTAAGGTTCTAGGGCTCTCTTGGCATGGAAGCCAACTAGTGTTCTTGCACCAGTCCAGTCATCATTATCCAGCTCTGCAACATACTGGCTGAAAAAAAAAAACCTCATTGTATCATGTACTAATACCGTGTTTCCCCAAAAATACGATCTACTCAGAAAGTAATTTCTAGCTTGATTTTTACATGTGTGCCCAATATCAGCCCTACTGCCAAAATAAGTCCCAATTAAGACTCTGCCCACTTCAGGGTGCACTGGTAAAAATTAAGTTAGAGTGGGGATAGGGGGTGGAGCTGCCCTACTATTTACCTTCAGATAATTGCAGACAGGCCTCGCACACCTCAGCCCATTTCTTCTACCAGCAAGGATTTCCTGAAGGCCTCTGTAGCCGATAACAGAGCTCTGGAGTTATAGGCTGCAAAGGCCTTCAGGAAAGCCTTGCTGGCCCTGCCAGATGAAAAACTTCTGACAGTGAAAAGAAGGCTGGGGGCAAAGCATGCAAGTGAGGTGAGTCGGAAGATGACATCCCCCCCCCCCGAAAATAAGACCTGGTACCTTTTTTGGTGGAAAAAAATTTATAAGACAGGGTCTTATTTTTAGGGAAACACAGTAAGCATTGCTATAGGGATTAAGTGAACACAATGTGAAAAATAAAATTCTGCAACTAAACAAGGAAAATGCTGATAATAATAGCAATCCTTTTCCCTATTATGAAGATCGTAGGGCATCTGCAGGCCAACCAGTTGTAAAAGTCTAAGTTATAAAATAAGACACTGGTTTGATTATGTTCTATTGCTTGCATTATATTGAATTCCGATATGATATGGTCACTCTCACCCAAATTTCTGGCCACTTCAACCCCCTCTATCACTTCTTCTCTATTTGTAAGAATTAGCACCAGTATAGTTGTCCCTCTAGTTCTCTCCTCTACCTTTTGGATAGTGATTAATTGCTCCTTGGTTGTGTTGCTATATTATTTTGGGAATCTCATTGTATAATATGTGGACAATGGGGCAGGAGAAAAGAGTCCAAACTTGCAAAGATGAAGTCAGGAAAGCTAAGGCTCAGAATGAAGTCAAGGAAGTAATCTGTCCACTAATAGGAGAAGATGGCAAGGAAATAATGGGCAGTAGAGAGAAAGCAGAGCTACTGAATTTATTTTTTGCATCTGCCGTCACATAAAAAGAAAATATAGTCCAATCTACCAAAAACATAACCATAAAAGACAGACTAGGAATACAAATAAGCAAGAAAATGGTAAGAGAACACCTGTCCGCTCTATATGTATTCAAATCACTGGGACCTGATGGATTACATCCCAGAGTTCTGAAGGAACTGGCAGACCTAATCTTGGAACTATTGAATCATATCTTTCAAAGATCCAGGAGAACCAAGGACTGGAAAAGAGCTGATGTGGTTCCCATCTTTAAAAAACGGGGGGAAAAGTTCCAGGAATCTATAGACCAATAAGCCTGACATCAATACCTGGGAAGATTCTGGAAAAGATAATCAAGCAACAGATCAGTGAACACCTAGAAGCAAGCAAAGTTATAACCAGAAGCCAATATGGGTTTGTCAAAAACAAATCTTATTTCATTCTTTGACAAAGTGATTAAGTTAGTGGACCAGCAAAATGCTGTGGAGATAGTATACTTGGATTTCAGAAAGGCATTTGACAAAATAAACCACAATGTACTTCTTCATAAGCTAGAAAAATGTGGGGTAGACAGCAGCACCATGAGATGAATTTGTAACTGGCTGACAAACTACACTCAATATGTAGTCCTTAATGGAACTACATCTACATGAAGGGAAGTAAGCAGTGGGGTATCCCAAGCTTCCATTTTAGGCCTAGTAGTCTTCAATAGCTTCATAAACAATTTAGATGAATGGATAGAAGGGGAACTCATCAAATTTTCAGATAACACTAAACTGGCAGACGACACTAAACTGGCAGGAGTAGCTAATATCCAGAAAATAGTCTCAAGATCCAGAACACACTTGAGCATTGGGGCCTATCTAACAAAATGAAACTCAATGTAGAGGTTTACCCTTAGGCAAGAAAAACCAAATGTACAGGTATAGCTTATATCCATGATGGCGAACCTATGGCACACGTGCCAGAGGTGGCACTCAGCACCCTCTCTGATGGCTCATGAGCCATCACCCCAGTTCAGCTCAGCTGTGCATGCGGTGGGTCTCCCTCCAGCCAGCTGGTCTTCGGGTCTCTGCCTCACACGCATGGGGGCTGGGGGGCATGCGGGGGCAGCATGCATGCACGGGGTGGGGTTTATGGGCGGCATGCACGCATATGCGGGGAACAACACACACATTGAATTTTGGGGGTTTGGGCGTGCTTTGAGCACTCAGTTCGGAAAAGGTTAGCCATCACTGGCTTAGATGAAACCTGGCTCAATAGCAATAACTGTGAGAGGAATCTTTCAGTCCTAGGGGACAATGACGTAACCAGTTGTGTCTGGCAGCCAAAATAGCCAATACAATCTTAGGTTGCATTAACAAAGGGATAGAATCAAGATCACATGTGAAGTATTAGTACCACTTTATAAAGCCTTAGTAAGACCACACCAGTGATCATTAGCACTGATGATGCTACCTAGTTTGGGTAATAAAATATTTGCAAGAAAACAATGAAGCTCAGAAAGCACCAAGGACCCCTCATTTCAACCCTGAGCCACAAATATTCTCCTTGAAATGAACTTTTCTCTGTCTCCATTGCATAGTAGTTCCTCTATAGATTAAATTTGTTCCAGGGAGGTTGTTTGTTTATTAAACAAATTTATATAGCTGCCCATAGGGGACATAGGGGACTCTGAGTTTAGCCATTGGAGAAGAGTTTGAGGGCCCACAGTAGGATTATCTTCTGACTTTCAACCACATACGCAATTCCATCACTGAGAAAATTTGACTATGACCCTTTCTTACAAAATTACCTGTATTTGTACATACTTGAAGAAGAAAGGATGTCTAAAATTTCTGTTTTACATCACACCGTTATACACAAATGCCCTCCATTTCACCTGGGATATGACTTTAGAGGGGCAGAATTACATTTGAGCAAATTAACCTACTTGTAAGTATCTTAAGGCATTTTTAAATAGCATGTATCCAAAGAGCCACAATCTTATTAGAATACTTTTTACTTTTATAAATGATTATGACCCTTGTGATATGAAGTACAATGTAGTATTATAATCACATTAATATTTTAATACAAATGATAAAATAAAAGTGCTAGTAGCTTACATCTCTGGAGTAATGTTCCTAGATAATCATCATCTCCATTGTTGGGTAACTTTGATTATACTGACTTTGAAATCTAGGAGGAATTAGAGCCTCTATATTGGAACAGCAACAAGAAAAGGAAGTCCATTTCAGATATTATTAACCATAATGGGGATATATGCATGTAAAACCTATTAAGAAATATAGCCTTATGAGGAATTTATACAACCTCAAATGAATTTTTAGAAGTTCTCCAACATAGGACTAAGTTTGCTATCCAACATCGCATTTCCCAGACCTGTATTCAGATTATCGCTTTATGACTGTTGCTGAAGCTTTGTCAGTTTTAAAATAAGATGAAATGTGCTCCCTTTAGAGGTGAAATTTATCTGACTTTCTACAGTATAAAATTCTAGCAACCAGTTGGTTTTTGTGTCAAAAGGACCAGCCTGCTATGCAGCCTACAAAATCTAAGTAAAATTCAGCTAAAAGCCAATTAAGTAGCACCATCTGGATAATAAAACTAGAATTTAAAAACTGTCTAGTCATCATTCTTCCCATTCATTTGTATGAATAGGAAAATTTAGTTTGATCACCACTATAGTTGATAAGTGTAAGAGTTTTCAAAAACTATAGTAGGAGAGACTGCTTTTTTTTTTTTGTCCTTTGAAATCTGGAAGAACACCTGCACAAGAAACTCTTAAATATATAAAGCAAAAAAATTCAAGGACAAGGGATGTAGAATGAGGAATATACCATTGTTAGCAGGGGACTTCTTTCCTTAAACTTAAAAGGAAACTCATGAGGATATAGCGGAAGAAAAAGAGATTGTCTGAGCACTTTTATGCCATAGTTAAGTACGAATGAGGGAAGGCCCATTGCAGAGGGACACAAACCTTGTTTTGAATCTTCACTGCAGTAAGAAACTAATAAGGTATTTTGTCATTTAACCGTTTAACAATTTATTGTTAGAAATCTTCATATTCACAAATATAACCATTTTCTTAACAGTTTTTGCTTTCACAATAACATCCTTCCCCAGCACTATGTCAATCTATTTTTTCTGATAATCACATTAACATAGTTGTATGCCAGCTTTTAGACAAAATTAGAGATAAATTTGCTTGCAATTTAAGAATAATAATTATATCACTTGATATGTATTTCAGTATAAAAATTTCTCTTCTCATCCTTGTGGGTGGTATGTGTCTTCTTCAATCTTGGGTCCTCTATCAGAGACCTGGGAGTTTGAAGTTCTGCGTAGGATCTTAGTTGTTTCTAGGATTGCACTTTTGTGGACAGAAAGCTCTGATGTTATTCCTAGTATCTGTTGGAGCCGCTCTTAAGAGTCACAGCTCCAAGTGCCCCTACTACAGTGGTGGGTTCCTCCCGGTTCCTCCCGGTTCCGCCGAGCCAGTAGTGGTGATGCCCCCTGCCCCCCCACCCCCGCGTTATTCTTACCTTTTATTTGGCCCCATCCCCAATCTATTGCTGCCTCCTGAGTCCCAGCTGATGGCTAGAGGGAAAAAAACTGTTTAAACTCTTGCCGTGGGGCTTCAAAGGGCTGCCCTACAGCTGATCAATGTTAAAAGAAAACAAATGAATAGATTGGTGCCTGCAAAAATAAATGGGTAGACCAGTGCCTGCAAAAATACATGAGTAGATCAGTCCCTGCACAAATAAATGGGTAGACCAGTGCCTGCAAAAATACATGAGTAGATCAGTGCCTGCAAAAATAAATGGGTAGACCAGTGCCTGCAAAAACAAATGGGTAGATCGGTACAGCTCTGCAAGCAGTTAAAAGCCTGGTGGACCAGTACCTCTGCTAAATCCTAAATAATTGTCACATGACCATCAAGCCATGTCCACAAAATAAGCCATGCCCACAGAACTGGTAGTAAAAAATTTTAGAACCCACCCCTGCCCTACTACCATTGGCACAAGTTTGGCCTTTACTTTCCACATCCTCTTTAGTTCCTCTTTCATGATTTGGTTCCAAGCCAATAACCCAAGTCTGACAGATATAGGTAGAAACTTATCAGAAGTGCCCTAATATAATTCCATATCAGTATAAACCAGTGGTTAAATCCAATTTTTTTTTACTACCGGTTCTGTGGGCATGGCTTCATGGGCATGGTAGGGGAAGGATACTGAAAAATCACCATTCCCACCCCACTCCAGGGGAAGGATACTGCAAAATCCCCATTCCCTCCTCACTCCTGGGTGAAAGATATTGCAAAATCTCCATTCCCACTCCACTCTGGGACCAGCCAGAGGAACTATTTAAAATTTCTGCTACTGGTTCTCCGAACTGCTCAAAATTTCCACTACCGGTTCCCCAGAACCTGTCAGAACCTGCTGGATTTCATCCCGATGTAAACTACTCAATGATAGTTTATGACAGAAGTGAGATGAAAGAAGCTCTCCTAAAAAGCTTTTTCCATTTCCATTTTTCCCCAGATATTGGAATTTACTGGCTGATATCAGATAGTGTTCATATAATTCTTATTTATGGTTGGAGAATATTCAGATGTTCTTGGCATGTTCTTGTACAATCAAGACCAGAAGTGAATTCATCTGAGGTATTATGCTCCAATACTGCTTCAGATAAATTGTTTATGAAACCGAGAATGTGTCCAATGCTCCTTTGTGTATGACCACTTTTCCACAATTGTTTTGGACTTTACCAACAGAGTATGCTTAATGAGCTGCTAATGCATGCTTAATAAGCTTCTAATGAAATCCATAGCTCATACAGTTTGAAAATTAGCTATCATTTACCATCATATATTAGCCACTGAATATGCTTTATTGACTATTCCATGACAAGTTACCCAATAATTATATCTGACTCAACATCTCATTCCCCCCCCAAACTTTTATTAAAATAAGATTAAGATTGGGACTTTTTTTTAGAAGCTACAGATGTATCTTTTGCCAGCTGTTTTATTCTAGAGATCAGTTCATGACGCTGAATTTGCATTTCTGTCTTTTTCTTTTCTTGGCAAGTTTTTCAAATTTGAAAGTTGTAGGCTGTAGGTACAACGTGATCCCCTTTCATTCCTGACATCTATTGATTTTGGGTGACAGAAGTGTATGAGAGTAATATATCTCTAGAACAATTCCTGGGATTCACAATAGAGATCAAAATGTTGTCATACACAGTGAAAAATCCTGAATCAAGGATGGGTCAATTTAATTTCTCAAAGCAATCTTTTATTTGGGAAGTATTGAGGACCCAGATTGTTGGGGGCAATGTGCTGACTCTGTAAACTGCTTAGAGAGGACTGTAAAAAGCACTATCAAGCGGTCTAAGTGCTATTGCTATTATGGTGTACAAAATTATTCATTGCAGGGATAAAGTGGATAAAGAAAAGTTATTTTCCCCTTCCCAAATTCTAGAACCAGAGGTCACTCAATGAAATTGAATACTGGAAGAATGAGGAAAGGCAAAAAAGAAATACTTTCTTTACCATACATAGTTAATCTTTTGAATTGGCCATCAGAAGATGTGGTGCTACCACCATAACAGGCTCCAAACAAGGATTAGGTCAATTCATGGACCTAATCCTTGTTTGGGTTAGGTCCAAACAAGGTATCAAGGCTAATTGCTATTAGCCTTGATAGCAATGTGACTGCCTTTGAAGGCCATCCGCTGGGACGAGTTGGCCACTGTTGGAAGAGATGGACCAAGAATCTGTCCAGCAGGATCTGCTTATGTTTTTAGGAGAAAATACTGAGTAGCAAGAAAAGTAAATTTCTGAGTTATCCCTACTTATTTATTTATACTACATATTTAATTTCTTCAATAATTTTCATTAAACATCCTCTATTAATGGATAACAGAGCATCACCACTCTAACTTTCACAGGATTTTTACATTTTATGTAATGTTTTGATCTGTGCACCCATTAAGACATTCTCTACACTCCTTAAAGGTAAAGGTTCCCCTCACACATATGTGCTAGTTGTTCCCGACTCTAGGGGGTAAGATGTAAGATTGCTCTGTCATCTGTGTTAGTTGTTCTCGACTCTAGGGGGTGGTGCTCATCTCAGTTTCAAAGCTGAAGAGCCAGCGCTGTCCGAAGATGTCTCCATGGTCATGTGGCCGGCATGACTAAACGCCAAAGGTGCATGGAACGCTGTTACCTTCCCACCAAAGATGGTCCTTATTTGTCTACTTGCATTTTTATGTGCTTTCGAACTGCTAGTTTGGCAGAAGCTGGGACAAGTAATGGGAGCTCACCCCGTTACGTGGCACTAGGGATTCGAACTGCTGAACTGCCAACCTTTTGATCAACAAGCTCAGCACCTTAGCCACTGAGCCACCGCATCCATCCACACTGCTTACACAGAGGCAATTAGCTGAGTCATATTTCTGTAAGCCTTTCCATCTTAAATATAATTTAAAATGTACCTGAGATTGAACCAGGCTGTTTTGAAGAATTTCTCACTCAATCAAATATCAGGACACTATGAGTTTAGCATTTTATCTTTGTAAATCTTATAAAGCTCTTGCATAGAACTATTAGTCAATCAGCTTTTTGGCTACTTTGCTTTTATTTGGGTATTGGCCACTGTCAACTACCCTCTTTTTTCTGGCAACCCAATAGCTGAGGGCTTCCTTCTGCCTCCTTCAGAAAAATAAAAAAGAATAAATTACTTATGTTTCCCATGCTTTTGTTCTCACCTGAGAGACAAACCTCTGTTGCCTTCAAAGTACTTAAAGTTGACGTTGATATATCTGCATGGGGGTTCTTTTATCTAATAATGCAAGGACAGTTTTGTGATGGAATCTCAAGTAAGGTACGCTAGGACTCTTTTTCAATGAAATACAAGCTGCCCTCTGAGGCACAATGCAGTGACAGTTTTCTTTTTGAAACAGCGTTACCTGCTTTGAAACATTTTCCTATCTACAGATGAAATATTGTTTGTTCAGGAATATTCCCAAATTGCTTTCAAATGTTCAAGCCCCTGGTTATGATCTCATGTGATCCACAGGGAGCTCATCTTAGTCAAGCATTGGGAAGGGCATCCACTTGAAAGTTTTCATGATTTTGATTCATATTCCATAATTTAATTATTTTATATTTTTCCCCATCTTTATGGTTTTTATAAATAATTCAAGATGGCAATACCTACTTAATTAGTCCTAGTTTCTCCATATTGACAATTCAGTGAGGTGTTTTGGGTTGAGAAAGAATTACTGACCCAAAGTCACCCAGCTGGTTTTCATGGCAGGATTAGAACTGACAGTCATCTGCTTTTCTAAACCAGTACCTTAACCACTTTTCTTTGGACAAAGTACACTAAATACAATATATATTGCAACCACCTCTTTATTTTCAAAAGTGAATGTGCAGTAGGCATTCAGGGATGAAGAGACTGTTTTGTTGTATTTTTATATAAAGTGGTAAACTATTGGGTTTAAAAGTTGTTGTTTATTTAAATAGAACAGATATTACCACCTCTGGTAAATTTGTGAAGGAATTTCTGAGAAGAGACAGAGATAATGATAAGAAATTAACTTGTGAAATGCTGTTTAAATGTGTTAAGATTAAGATTCTTAATGTGTTGTTATTTCTGGTAGTTCTTAATGGATTTTTCTTGACTAGGTCTGAATGACAAGACTTTAAAAATTGTTTTTAGATAGTAGATGGGAAGAACATTTTTGTTGGGCTTTTTTTTAAAAAAAATAGTAAGTTACTGTGTTAAAAATAAAGGAAAGGAATTTGGAACTGATTTATCTGATTAAGGTTAAAACATATATGTTGTTATTTTTGGTAACTCTTAATGGACCTTTGCTATTTAGGTTTGAATGACATGGCTTTATAATTTATTTATAGATAAGAGATGTGGTATGAGAAGACAAGCTCTTTTGTTGAAATTAGAAAGGGTGATTAGTTATGACTTTTGTTTGTACTGATGAAGAAAGTCCTTTTTTTATATCTTTTTTTTTCTTATTTCTTTTTCTTCCTCCTTATATATTTTTAGTCGGTGTTATCTTTATATCTTTGCATTTTATAATAATAATAATAATAATAATAATAATAATAATAATAATAATAATGGCTCATACAATAATAATAAGCCTCTGACTTAATGCATAATAAAGTCAAGGAATTAACCTCAGCCAAGTACATTCGGCGAATTCGTAAGATATTAATGTCCAAGCTGAGTGGTGGAAATATCATAAAAGCCATAAATACCTGGGCTATACCTGTGATTCGATACTCTGCAGGAATAATTGACTGTACCCAGATGGAGTTAGACAGCTTGGACAGAAAAACAAGGAAGCTTATGACAATGAATCATGCCTTGCACCCGAAAAGTGATGTTGACCGATTATATTTACCAAGAGCAGAGGGTGGTCGAGGACTCCTACAAGTAAAGCAGACTGTGGAAGAAGAAAAACGCAGCTTGAATGATTACATCCAGAAAAGTGAAGAACCAATGATTAAGGAAGTAAATAAAGGAGGCCTTTTGAAGACAACTAAAACAAAAGCAGAATATAAGAAAGAAGTAATTGAGCAGTGAGCTGAAAATTGGAAAAGCAAAGCTCTGCATGGCCAATACTTGAAAAGTATTGAAGGCAAAGCTGACCAGAAACTAACTTGGAACTGGTTAAGATCAGGAGTACTGAAAAAAGAAACAGAAAGCTTTATTTTGGCAGCTCAACAACAAGCCCTAGCCACAAACTGCATGAAGGCAAAAATTCAACATGTTACCACCAACAGCAAATGCCACCTCTGTAATGAGAAAGATGAGACAGTCAACCACCTGATCAATGGGTGCAGCAAAATTTCACAAACTGACTACCTACAATGCCATGACCGCATTGCTAAGATCATTCACTGGAAATTGTGCAAGAAGTTTGGATTTGAGTATAGCAAAAACCACTGGGAACATCAAGTTGAGAAAGTTTTAGAGAATGAGAAACTCAAGATCTTGTGGGACTTAAGGTTCAGACTGACAGGCACTTGGTCCACAACACACCTGACATAACAATAGTTGAAAAGAAAAAAGTATGGTTCATTGACATTGCAATACCTGGTGATGCACGGATTGAAGATAAGCAGCAAGAAAAAATCACAAAGTACCGGGACTTGCAAATTGAAGTTGAGCAAATGTGAAAAAAGAAATCGTGTGTTGTCCCGATTGTAATTGGAGCCCTTGGGGTAATACCCAAAGGGCTACTCCACTATTTAGAAATTCTAAATTTCTAAATTTCTGGACTTGAACATTTTGACTCTACAAAAAACCACCTTACTTGGAACAACTTACATCCTCCAACGATACCTTAACAGTTCCTAGGTCCTAGGTTCCTAGGTTCTTGGTTAGGACTCGAGCTGCTCAGCTATTAACCAGCCTCAAAGGCTGTGAATCTCACTAAAGATTAAATAATAATAATAATAATAATAATAATAATAATAATAATAATAATAATAATAATAATAATAATTCATTGCACAGTCAGTCAGATGTTCAGACAGGGTTTGGCATTTTTGTCCAACACTTGAGTCCTTACCAAGGACCTGGGATAGGCAGATCTGGATGTTTGATTGTGTTACAGATATCATCACAGGATGGAAGCTGTTCCAATTAAGCCACCTTCTGCAATTGACTGATGGAGAATTTGTCAATGCCAATTGTGTTCAAGTGGTGCTCCAGTTGTTTTGGGATTGCACCCAAGGTGCCTATTACTATTGGTACCGCCTTGCTTGCCTTTGCCATAGTTGTTCTATTTCTATTTGTAGGTCTTTGTATTTTATTATCTTCTCCATTTCTTTTTCTTCTCTTCTGCTGACTCCAGTGCCACATTCACTATCCAGACTTTTTTGTCTTTCTTAATGATAATTGTTAAGTCTGGGGCGTTAGGTGTTAGGTACATTATTATTGATCATCACACAGTCAACCAGATGTTCAGACTGAGTTTGGAATTTTTGTCTACCTTTTGAGTCATTACTAAGGTCCTGGAATAGGCAGATCTGGATGTTTCATGGTATTACAGATATCATCATCATCATCCAAAAAAAAAAAAAAAGAGTTCAGAGTGGCCATGAACTTAAATCTTGCTCTAGCTGGATGAGAGTCATCTCTCCTTTCCTCCTTGAATTGAAAATTCAATCTATTGGGAAAGGAAAGTTTTTCTCCCTTCCCATATGCTCCCTTCCCTTCCCTTTCTTTTTTACTGTTAAAAGCAGAAATGGAAGTTGCAAAGGCAACAAGAGGAACTTCTTTTTCCTCCTTACACAGCCATCTCCTGACTTGTTATCCAGTTCTTTGGTTTGCATGTTGTTCTAAGTCATCATGTGCCTTTTTGATTTCAAAGTGTTGCATGAACCAAGACATACTTAATGCTTGCTCTGATGTGTGAACCAGACAATATGGTTGCCTCCAATTGACAAAAGACCTCTCTATGCAATACCATCTCACACAGTGCTGCTGTTTCTGCAACAATCAATTGTTTGCAGCAAATCTCACAACTGCAGCACTAATGAGCTGGGACAAATGCAAGGGTAAGTGTCCTGCCCTTCTGAGCTGAGGCAGCACAGAAGTCAGAACTGCTGTGCAGGTCAAAACAATCAACCTGCTTATGTAAGCATCTATAACTAGCGATCTATGTGGAAATAAATTTGCAAGCCCAGCAGTCTTGTTTCCTTTTAATGCTTTAGTTTATATAATCCTTCAAAACTTTCCCCCACATTCTAGAGTTCACTTTCTCTGAAAGATTGTATAACGTGTTCTGATTACAGAGAAAAGAATTTTCTCTGATTACAGAGAAAAGAATTTCAGACCCACTCCAAGAAGAGAATCCCTTTGAAGAACTGATATTCCTTGCATGAGTGAAGATTTTGAAGACATGAAAAAAAAAAGTCAACTCTGTCAAGAAAATCTAGCCATATTCTATCATAATATTTACCACGGTTTGGGCAGCATTCAAGAAATAAAACAAGAGCATAATAGAAGCTCATACAATAAAAAAAAATTCCGATTTTCTCAATTTAAACATTGCAGTCACAATTAACACCCTCCAAAATGAATTACAAAATGCAGCGTTTCAAATATCTAGTGAAATCATGCTAGCTAGCCCTTTCCTAAAGTTAGGCAGTGTGGAAGCGCACAAACTGCTTGTCACTCGAGGGGAGTTAATAGGAAACATCTCATCTTGGCTGAAACCTACAAGATAGCCTAAAAGTGGGTGGTCCTAAGGACTATTAATTTACTTACTTACTTACTTACTTACTTACTTACTTACTTACTTACTTACTTACTTACTTACTTACTGGTTCGATTTATATGCCGCCCTTCTCCGGAGACTCAGGGCGGCTTACAATGCGTTAAGCAATAGCCTTCATATTTTTGTATATACCTGCTTAGTAGGGCTTTCGGGGGCCCCTAAGTGGTGTTCTTTTTTATACAAAGTCAGCTTATTGCCCCCACAATCCAGGTCCTCATCTATCTATCTATCTATCTATCTATCTATCTATCTATCTATCTATCTATCTATCTATCTATCTATCTATCTATCTATCTATGGACTATTTATCTATCTAAGGACTATCTATCTGTCTAAGGACTATTTATCTATCTAGCACTAGCCTAAGGACTATTTATCTATCTTAAATGTAATTATGATGTTGCACATTGGTTGCAAATGTGAGACTGCAGTGCCTGCTGGATCTTATGGAGGTTTGAGAGCCATTAGTCCCATTAATTTCAAAGTGGAATCTCAAAGGAAATTTTATTTAAAAAAAGGGATCATGTAAATTATGAAATGGTTTCAACAGCACTAACAAAACTGCAGAAGTGTGAAGATTTCAATGAAACTTTCATTTTGAATGAAGGGGAATAATAGAAAGAAAATGCCATTTATGATGGAGGATTGTACTTTAGCATAATTGTTGGCTGCCATGTAAGCTGTGGAGAGAAAGGGGGGAAAAAACTAGTTCAAGCAGTTGTTTACATAGTTCATGCTGAGAAGCCCTGGAAGAACCAGGGAACATAATGTGAAAGTCAAAACAACTATTTGGCTATCTAGAATGTTTAATGTAGTTGATAAATGCCAGAATGTTGTCTTCTGGTAGAGAGGTTGTTTATGCTCAGACAGTTTGTGACATGGCATAGCTAAAAAATTGGTGTACTGTAAGATCCTACTTCACAAATTACAGCAAAATTGAGAATAAAATAATAAAACAATATCTGTAGTTTGTACCATACATCAAAGTATATGTGTGTCATAATGCTGAAGAACTTATGTGAACTAGAAACATTTGGGAGGTGATCTCTCTCTCTCTCTCCCTCCCTCCCTCCCTTTCCCCCTCCCTTTCCCCCCTCTCCCTCTCTCCCTCTTCTATCTATCTATCTATCTATCTATCTATCTATCTATCTATCTATCTATCTATCTATCTATCTATCTATCTATCATCTATCTATCTATCTATCTATCTATCTATCTATCTATCTATCTATCTATCTATCTATCATCTCTATCATCTATCTATCTAATTGCCATTATCATCTCCCTCTCTACCTCCCTCCTCCCTCCCCCCCCCTCCTGTCTATCTCTCTCAAACCTCTTAACCATCCATCTCCCTTGTAGAGGGGCTATAATTGGAAACCAAGTCATCTAAAGCCATTTATAATTGAGATTATATTTGAAAGCTTATTGGCAACCAATGTCACTTCTGCATAATAGGTATTATGTTGCTATGGCAGTTCTCAGTCCCTCACCAATAGGGCAACTTCATTCTGAATCAATGATAGCTTTGGGGCAATTGTCAGAGGCAGCTCCAAGTAGAGCATGATTCAGTGGTATAAGCCTGAAGGGATGAGAATGGAATCACTGTCACAAGAGCTGATGCTTGAAGAACAGCTAAAGCTGGCACACTAGCTGCAACTGGGATAAAGCCTTGCTATGACTTCCACTGCTAATTCAGCAATAATCATGAGTCCAGAAGATTTCCCAAGCTACATATGTGCTTCACTGTTCATGAAAGAACAGGTACAAAGCCAGATGCTTACTTTGAGTTAGTTGTTATCTTCTTTTTTTTAAGTTTCAGTAAAAATCTTGCAAAGCTATTTTTTTCAGCACTGCCATTACTTTGAAAGCTTGCTGAATGAGGCAGTCAGCAAGTGAGCTCTACCTGCAGCATTGGGAGAATTCAGCGTCGCTGAATTGAAGGAGCCAAAGATCATGACCATTCTTCCCCTGTAACTACCAAATGAAATTGCTTACTTAAGAAGAAGGGGAGCCCCTATAAACAATGCCACCTGATCATGTCCTTGTAGCTGATCCAGAAAGTTTGTATTATCAGTAATATTGAATGCAATTAAGTGGACTAATGGGAGTAGGTGGCTTCCATCCAGGTTTGATGAAGGCCATTCACCAGAGTGCTCAATAGCACTAGTATCTCTTTCATGCCCGGCCCTGAAAAATCAAAATAATGTTATGTGCTGTTGGGCTCCAAGTTCTAGTTGGAGCTTACTGAAAGCATTCTACAAATTGTTCTCTGTGACGCAGAAGCAATGAGTTGTCTCAGCATCAAAATCTAACCAAAATGGGCCAGGGTGAAATTACATACATGCTACTTTATTGCAGACATGCATACAGAGCAGTGGTGAAATCCAAATTTTTTTACTACCGGTTTTGTGGGCGTGGCTTGGTGGGCGTGGTGTTTTTTTGTCGGCATGGCTTGGTGGGAATGGCAAGGGAAGGATATTGCAAAATCCCCATTCCCTTCCCACTCCTGGGGGAAGGATATTGCAAATTCTCCATTTCCACCCCACTCAGAGGCCAGCCAGAGATGGTATTTCCTGATTCTCTGAACTGCTCAAGATTTCCGCTACCAGTTCTCCAGAACCTGTCAGAACCTACTGGATTTCACCCCTGATACAGAGGTGGGTTTCAGCAGGTTCTGACCAGTTCTGGAGAACCAGTAGCAGAAATTTTGAGTAGTTTGGAGAACTGGTAAATACCACCTCTGACTGGCCCTGTCCACATCTATTCTCTGCCTCCCGAGTCCCAGCTGATTGGAGGAAATGGGGATTTTGCAGTAACCTTCCCCTGGAGTGGGGAGGGAATGGAAATTTTAAAGTATCATTCCCCTGCCACACCCACCAAGCCATGCCCACCAAGCCATGCCATGCCACGCCCACCAAGCCACACCCACAGAACCAGTAGAAAAAAAATTTGAAACCCACCACTGCATGCATACATATAAGCATGTTCCTTTGTGGGCTAAACAATTATGTAATGGAAAATAAGAAATAATAAGCAAAAGAAATTAAGGCATGCAGTTAATGCTAAGAACACTATCTATTTTCCATATCTATCTTGTTTCCACTATGTTCCTAACTATTTATGAAGAGGCATAGTGGCGCAGTAGTTAGAATGCAGTATTGCAGACTAACCCTAGTTACTGCCAGGAGTTTGATTCTGATCCATTCAAGGTTGACTCAGCCTTTCATCCTTCCAAGGTCAGTAAAATGAGGACCCAGATTTTTGGGGGTAGTACGCTGACTCTGTAAACCACAGGGGTGTAAAACACTATGAAGCAGTATATAAGTCTAAGCCTATTGCTATTTCATACATTGGCATTTGTTCTTTAAACTTCTCATCTCTTTCTTTTCAGGATCTCATTAATTTCATTATTCATTCTCCATGATCAAACTATTTCATTCTATGTCTTTCATACACTTTTGCATTTAATCCAGGGTCATTCAGTACCCATTAGTTCTTGAACTCATCTCTTCTTGTTTTGCCATAAATACTGCTTTTGTAAACTATTCCTACCACTTTAAGCTTATTTTATCTTCTCCTCATATATTTGTCATTTCAGGTAATAAAGTGGGCATAAATACACTCTTACACAGCCATTTTTGCTTCTTTCCACGAGCACTTTCTTCACCATAGATCACACACTACTACTTCTCCAACCTTTCTATGGATGAAGAAAGGTTACTAGCACAATTTAGCATTCATCCATTTTTCCCTATCTTTAGTAAACATTCTATTAAGGTACATGGATTCATTTTCTTGCTCTGCCTTTTCATGACATACATATAACTTTCAATTATTCACTCCATTTTCTCCCGCAAACACAACTGTCCTGATATATTAATAAACAGACTAGATTCCTTATTTGCTTGTTTACATCCATAATTTATATCCTGCCTGATTCCATGGAAAAAAATCATTAAAACTAACCCATTTAAAAGGCAGTATTATTAAAACAGCACCACTTAACAGATATCTAAGATCTGAAAAAATAATACCATCTTTGCCCTTTTCTTAAATTCCAAAACTGTGGAAACTATCTACGTTAGCAATTCCAGAGTGATGGGCTAGGGAAAGGGTAGAAAATTCAGAGTGATGGGCCACCATAGAAAAAGTCTGGCTTCAAGAACCCAATCCTCTAACAGAGAGGACCTAAAACATAGCTTTCCCCTAATATATAGGGTTTTACAAGTCAAAGCTAGCACTTTTGATTTGTACTTAACATACACTGGCAACTAATGTGACAATGTAGTTGTTATATTATATAACAACTACATTATTATATTATATTATTATATTATATTATATTATATTATATTATATTATATTATATTATATTATATTATATTATATTATATTATATTATATTATATTATTATATTATATTATTATATTATATTATATTATATTATATTATATTATATTATATTATATTATATTATATTATATTATATTTAGATTAGATTAGATTAGATTAGATTGCATTATTATATTATTATATTTACGTATACATATATATAAATATAGTATATATTATATATTATACGATCATATTAAAAGTGTCCTCTTCGTGATGATGTAAAATTATTTAACACCACTGACAATGCTTCTGCCCTACAAAGTGACTTTGACCGTGTGTCAGAATGCTTGCGCATTTGGCAACTCCAAATCTCAACTTATAAATGCTCTGTCCTATACAATGGAAATAAAAATCAGAACACCAAATACAAGTTGGGCGGAAACAACCTTGTAGATGACCCTCATTCTGTCGAGAACCTAGGAGTACTCATCTCAAACAATCTAAGCCCCAGAGCTCACTGTAACAGCATTGCCAAAAAGGCATTAACAATTGTTAAACTAATTTTGCTAAGCTTCTTCTCCGGTAACATTATATTGCTAACTAGGGCATACAAAACCTTTGCCAGACCAATTCACGAATACAGCTTGTCTGCCTGGAATCCACACTGTATATCAGACATTATTTATTTATTTATTTATTTATTTATTTATTTATTTATTTATTTATTTATTTATTTATTTATTTATTTATTTATTTATTTATCATATTTGTATACCGCCCTACTCCCGAAGGACTCAGGGCGGTGAACAGCCAAGATAAAATACAAAGACATACAAAAGTTAAAAAACTATTAAAAACAGATTAAATAATTAAATTACTTTCCCCATTTATTTATATTCATTTCCCTTGTTCATGTTCATATTCATACCTGCTATCTTGTACATGTTTGACAAACAAACAAACAAATAAATAAATATTGCTGAAAAGGCTATCACCCATCAGCCTGTAGGTGGCTGCATTATATTATAATAACAGTTTTCAGGAAGTCTTCAGATGACTTCAGGTATGGCATATAGCATGAAGCCCTATCCCTATATATACACATATGCACTTGACGCATATCAGGCAAGTTGTCAGCCAATAATTTGGCATCATCTGCATACAGATGATATAGCATACAGAATTGCACACATATTCATGTCTGTAGACAACACATTTCTAACAGCATCACAAGGATTCTTTCATCCATAAATATACTGACTGACATCATACTCACTTATCTTACTTCCTCCTTGTATCATTCACCAAGCATGCCACTCCTTCTTTACATGTTTTACTTGTATCATTTCCCAGTGTTGCCTCTGTAAACCTCCCAAAATGGGGCAGGGAGGTCCAAAAATGTCCACATCATCCCAAAAATATGGGTAATAAAACTGTTGCCGCTTGTCTAACACAAATATAAACTTTTCCACTTTTAACTAAAAATAAATCTTCTCCTTGGGTCAATGGGTAGTGATTAATTTCTCATTATTATTTCTCATTATTTATTTATTACTATTTATCATTATTTAGTATCCTCAAATAGTTCTTCTGCCACAAAAAAGAGGGGGTCAATTTATTTTCCAAAGCACCAGAAGGCAGGACAAGAAACAATGGATGGAAATGAATCAAGGAGAGAAGCAACTTGGAATTAAGGAGAAACTTCCTAACAGTGAGAATAGTTAACCAGTGAAACTAATTGCCTTCAGAAATTGTGGATGCTTCAGCACTGGAGGATTTTAAGAAGAGATGGGACAGCCACTTGTCTGGAATGGTATAGGGTCTCTTTCTTGAGCAGGGAGTTGGACTAGAAGACCTCCAAGGTTCCTTTCAGTTGTGTTTTATTCTCTTCTTCCATACTGTTTGTACAGGGAAAAAGCTCTATTTTCAGCCCTGCAGATAAGGGGCAACCTCACAAGAAAAGGGCAGAAAAAAAACCAGAATACAATTTGATTGGACTGGAATACAGGGAAATAAAAGAATAGGGGTATACTTCAGAATCTGAGTAACTGTTAAGATAGCAGTGCAATAATACATTCAAAGTATCACCGCTTGTTTATATGTGGGCATGTACATCACAAGAAAAAAAGGAACATGCCTTCAATTGCACAGTTGTGATCAGCATTCGGATTTTTAAAAATCACTCCTGCGGATGATAAATGGTGGAGAATGGTGGAGAAGAATTCTGGTACTTCACCAGAATGATGAAGTAAAAGCCAAGGAAGAATCAAGAAAAGCAGTGATTTGTTTGCTTTCGTTTCTTGCTTATACCACCAGACATAAACCACCCCCTCCAAAAAAAAGGGGGGGGGGTTCTGGCAGTTTATAACATCAACTGATCAAACCAAGATAAAAAAAATAAAGCAAGAAGTTTAATGGTGACCATTCATCTTCCAAAGGCCCTCCAGACAAATTTTGTCTGAACACATCGGGAAAACCAACAATGTGAGGGCCCATGTAATCTCTAGGGGAGAGGCTGCCATAACAGGATGGCTGAAATAGAGCAACATTGTTAATGGGTACTGGCCTTCTGGCCTCCATTATCCTTTCTGCGGGGTCAGTAAAACATAGCCTTGTGTAACACAGCTACATTCTAGATTGTTAAATCTGTCTGTCTGTCTGTCTGTGTCTGTGTCTCTCTCTCGCTTTCACTCTCGCTCTTGCTCTATATCTATTAGCTATCTCTATCTATCATCTATCATCTATCTATCTATCTATCTATCTATCTATCTATCTATCTATCTATCTATCTATCTATCTATAATCTATATCATCTATTTATCTATCATCTATCTCCATCTGTCCATCCATCCATCCATCCATCCATCCATCCATCCATCCATCCATCCCTCTGGAGTTTCAGAGAACAGCAGAAAAATCCCTGCTTCTTTCTTTCTTGTTTTGCTAGGGAGTAAATTATTTCTCACCATTTCATGGATCACATAATCCATTTGGACAGTTAGCAGGTTACTCTGGCAAGAGAAAATTAAGGCTCCTGTCAGTCCCTGTTTCTCCTTGCCATTTTGCACAACCAGAATGAACAAATGAATTCTTCTGCTTCTCTGGAGAGCTGAAGAAAAGCAAAAATAAACCAAACCAAACCAAACTTGTTCCTTCTGATGGTTGGAGTCCACCCTGAAGCAGATGAAGCAAAGCTCTCTTTTATTTTATAGCACTGTAATAGCTGTGGCAAAGTACCTTTAATTTTTCTGTCTTACACTTTTATGGCCTCTAAAAGTATAAAGTAGACTATTGGGTACCCTAACTAGCTTCCTTGTTTCAGTCTGAGAGAAGTACTTCCTTCTCCTTCCAATGTCAATGCTGGCAGCTTTGAATGTCAGAGAAAAAAAATAATACGGTTTTATGCAAATTGTTCAATTTCCTAGAAATCTAAACATTATTTTGAAGTTGGCTTTGGGGAGAAAAACATGCTCTGCAGGATTTTGACCAAGAAGAGAATTAAACCCTCAATCCAAGACATGTGACCACCTAGTACAAAAATGTTGATATAAAACTTTATGTTGACAATACTGACTCAACCTGGAGGCTATTCTAGAGGAAAAGAGAAAATGCTCCTCAATGGAGCAGAAAAACACATGAGTTTATGATGCCTTTAAAGGTAACCTTTAAAAAGACAATCTAGGAATCTTGCCAGTGTGTTCAAATTACCAGAAATGTCTATAATGTCAGGGAAATTGCACAGGAAAAAAAAAAGACAATAATCATCTTAGTAGCGAGAGCATTATTGCTTCTTTATTTTCTTGATTCAGTACTTCAGTGATAGAAGAGAGTCCAAAATGCATTTTAAAAAAATACCAACCTGTGTTATTTATTTTGTCTAAACAAAGGATGCCTCTTGATGCTGCTTGAAATATTGCTTTGTTATATGTATTTCAGTATATATGAATGGGGACCATAATGTTAACTACAGGTACAACAAAAATGGAAGAATAAGAGGAGAACGACAGTCCATCCAATAGCTAGACCCAGAGTTGTAGAGGGTTTTAAGAGGTGGAAAACCAGCACCTTGAATTATGCTTAGAATTTTATTTGGTAACCATTCTAACTTATATGAGAAGTATCACTTACGTGCACCTCACTAGACTCCCAAACTGATCTTATTATCAAGTTTTTGGACCAACTGCAACTATTGAATGGCCTTCAAGGGGGAGCCCATTGCAACAGAATAAATTGTGCAAATAAAGTTCAGCTTTAAGAGTGAATTGCAATAGTTCACATGTGAGATTACTAAAGCATGCTTAGGAAAAGACACAATTAGTGAACCAGACAAATCTGGGCAATGATCCTGTAACCCACAGTTGACATCTACTTTTTGAGCAGAAGCTGTGGGGCCAGAAGGCCCCTCCCCCAGTTTTATCCAGGGGAGTGCTTCACTATTTTATCCAGGGGTTTTATCCAAGGGAGTGCTTCACTATTCATATCTGAATATAGAAAATTGATGAAAAGAATTTTCACACAACTATTTGTGATAGAGTTACATTACCAACTTTGGCTTATGTGCCTGTTCTTAAAAGCAGTCAGTGACAATGTTGTGGTCCATAGATGAGGGTAGATTTGAGTACTGCTGTATTTCCAAGGCTTGTGGTAGATATTGATCTGAAGTACAAAAAGGGGGAAAAAAAGAAGACAAATAAAAAATAAAATAAAAAAGATTTAAAGAAGTGGCTTCTTATCTTCTTTATGGCAATTGTAAGTACAATTATAGATTTATCTCTTTCTTTAAAGTTACATCACAATTTTTTTCCTAGAATCTATCTTATCTAATTGTCAAAACCATAGATCATGTTCATTTTTTTTATTTCCACAATTCTCTCATCCTGTCTTATATCTGTTTCAAGAACTAAATATTCTTGAATCCTTAGATACTCTTGTATCTCTATTGAATATTTTAAGAATTAAAATAACAAGAACTTTAGCTTTCTTTTTTGTTTCTTCCTTTTCCCCCTTTCCTTCTGTATTTTAGTTTGTATTAATTGTTAACTCTTTTGAAAACTTTCATTAAAAATATATCTTTTAAAAATACTGATCTGAGTTTGGGGTAAAACAAATGAGTAAATTGATTGTAGAAACATGATGTAATACAGAGTACAAGTACTATAATTTTATGTGCACAGATTAACCTCATTGATCTCAAAGGAATCTATTTTGGAAAATATTTATTATTTATTTATTTATTTAATTTTTACACTACCCACCTTCCTTAGAAAATGATCCTAGGTGACTTTTATATGTATACATACCTAGAATAATGACATAAAGGAAATAGCAATAGCACATAGGCATATATACTGCTTCATAGTGCTTTGCAACCCTCTTTAAGTGGTTTACAGAGTCAGCATATTGCCTCCAACAATCTAGATCCTCATTTTACCAACCTCAGAAAGATAGAAGTCTGAGTCAACCTAGAGCTGGTGAGACTCTAACTGCCAAACTGCTGGCAATTGGCAGTCAGCAGAATTAACTTGCAATACTGCATTCTAACCACTGAGCCACCACGGCTCTTTGTGTTCTGCTAGTTACAAAGCTAACTAGAAAAAAGCTTCCTGTTTCACAGTTAACTACAGATTAAGATGCTTAATTTAAAATAAAACCAGGAAACAAAATAAAGAATTGGAACCTTTTGGAACGCCATGCCAAGCAACTAGTATTTTGTTACAAGCTGGCATAAGTCACACGGGAATTTATGCTTCCTTCATAAATTTATAATCCTGCTGAATCTGAAACCCTGAATAACTTCTGCCAGCTTGATTATGAATTAAATTCATATGTTGTTAAACAAAGGACTTGACAGAACATATGGGATGGTCCTCATTTCAATTTCCCCAGATAATGGTGGAAAAAAGTCATAAAGTACAGTAAAAGAGAAATAATAAACTCCCAAAATCATAGTTCCACAAGCTTTTATTCCTTCTGCAAAACTTAATGAAATCATTTCATAGGGCCCCTGCTCTGGGAAATTTACTGCTCGTTAGAGCATATTCATTTTTTTAAAAAAAATAAAATATTCTTTTATTACTTTCAGAATTATGACCAAACTGCACCAACAAAAACAAAGATAAAAAATGCATGAATGGTTAAAGAAGAGAAAAAAAAATACATAGGAAGTGTTTTTAAAGTGAAAATATACAAGAAACAAAACTGATGTATCATTTTAGCTTAAATAGTTAGAATTATACAAATAGTAACCTACTGTATTTTGTATAAATAAGTCCCATATTTCACTATATTTGTCCATACTAGGTCTGAAGAAAAAGAGAAGCAGCAGAATTGCACAACAGAACTCATGACACATGTTCCTTGTTCATGATTATTCATGAGGTAATCCTTTCAGTCTGGTTCTATGAATAACCTCCAAATAAGATTGTGAATGCTTGTTTCTCTTGGTAGCCTATTTGGCTGCACAAGAAACAAAGCATTAAAATATCTCATTCGGCTATCTTGTTACATTGAACTGTGGGACATCCATTGCGGCTGACCTATTCAATGATCCCTCAATTGCAATCGATCACGTAAATATTGTATGGTGCAAGAAACTGTCTTCATAGAAGTGATTGCAGTTATATTACCTGTGGGTTAGCAAGGGAATGGAAACTGGATGTACATATAAATTGAGAAATGCAGCAGATACAAACAAACAGGAAAAAAATATTAAAGATCAGAAATTAGAAATTGAACAGATGGAGGAGCACCAGAGATACTTTTAGAACATGTTTATTCTCCTCAGAGTGATTTTGGAATAGAGTTTATGGAATTCTTGATTACCATTCAGTGAATCCTGAACTGGATTTAAACTTTTCAGCCTGATTTTATTCACACTGAATATTCAAAACATGATGAAAATATTGTGAGCATCCACATTGAACAAAAGGAACAAAGGAATGAAGAAATGGGGGAATGGAATCCTATATAAACTAATATGATTAAAAGATTTGAGAAATTAACATTTGATATATTTTTTTTGCAACACAGTATTAGACTTGTTTGCAGTTTTCATACAATTCCTGAGGTAACATTCAGAGTGAATTTGCATAGATGGCCTCTAAATTTTAATAATTAGCTGCTGCTTTTTATAGGATTTTCATCCTGTTTTCTAAACACAGACCATTGTAAACTATAGAGATTCCCTAGACAGATCTCTTATTTGTTGCATTTACATTACAATTTCCCATACTACAACTTAAAATGTATATCTTTGTGACAAAGCAGCACTCCATGTTATTTTAGTAATTCATTATGAAAACCTTCATCTATTTCCAGAGGTACATGCTATTATGAAGTGTGTTATATGTATTCAAATGTATAAGTAGTCAGAAATAAAATATGCTATTTGGAATTCTAAATTATGACAATTTGCTCCAAGAATTGCTCAAGGCTACAGAGTTTTGCATGCTATGAAATATATAAATTATATTAATGTTACTTTTTGTTGTTATATCAATCTACAGTTAAGAATTCTCTCTATACCGCAAGTATCCAATATGAAGATCATTCAAAATATATATTATATACTTCTGATACACTTATATGACAATCATGTTTTTATGTAACGTACTGTAGTTGGAATAATTAAGTTCTTTATTTCCTTATATTTATCCATACAAAGTCTATATGTATTAGGTGATCTACTATCTGCTTTCTAACTGCTTCCAGAGATATTAGAATTCTATTGTATTTAGATTCTAAAACTGTTTATTCAACCAAAGGTGCTATATATGAATATTCCAAAGTTGCCAACATCACAAAATTAACCCCAATTGTGGTCTTCCAGGTTTACTATACTTGACAATAGGTAAGCATGATGACATAGCTACAGATTCTGAAAGCTGAATCCTTCTTCATTAATTGCTAATTGCATTTTCTGTAAAGATATTCTCAGAATTGAAGAACCCCATAGAAATTTTCTAAACAAAGAATTTATTTTTTGAAAACATTTTCCAGCTATATAAACTGGAATTCCTCTAAGAATATAAATTAATCTGAGAATAATATTCATTTTGAGACTGTTCACCTTTCCACAAAATTTATGTTTCTTAAATATCAATTATGTACATTGAATTTTCCATTCTCTGAAGCCCAGCCTTGAGGTTGCCACATATATTTTCTGAAGACATCAACAAAATGACAAAATCTTGGGTTTTTTAAATTCAAATCTTGACTGGGCTTGTAACTTGTTTCTATGATTCTTTGTACCAGTTGATGATTATTGCATTTTAATAACATATATTAAATGCTATGGTCACTACAATAGTATAATATGGTCAGAAGAATAAAAGTTTTCCATAATTTAAAGTGGAACACGTTGATAATTGCACCCAAAATCCATTGAGTATACTTTGGAAAATGAAGATTCTTATGTATGCAGATTGGGGCATAAAAGTACATGTAATCATTAGATTGACAATAAAGAATTGGTTTTCTGTTTCTCTTTGCTCTGTTCTAGTTGTCTTCTGGATTTTTGCAATCCAGATCTGGTTAGATCTTCTTGAATTAAAAACAGGGTGTCAGCTGCCCAGCTGGCGAATCCAGAAAGAAACTCCTGGGACATTATTTTACCAATAGTATAAACTTTACTGAATAAATTCACATTGGCACAGAAGAAAGGAAACCAGCTCTGAGTTTCCCACACAAATGCACACATAGTTCATTTCCCCTTTCCCCATGGGCCACCCACAGTCCACCAATCACTTCTGCCATTTTGCTTTTGGGAAACAGTTCTGGGCGTCCTTGGGGGGGGAGGAGCAACGTCTCATGGGAACCATGGCCTGTTTGGAGGCCATTCCCCCCACCCTTGTATTCCAATCCACACACACCCCATTCTTTATGAAGCTGTGAGCAAAGCAGAATAGAGGTGAAAGTTCAAGTCAATCTTGACAGAGAGACTGTTTGGATTCATACATCACAGTAAACCAATATTTACTTAACAGAGCTTTCTTGTTTATAAATATGGTTGACAGATTGCAATCTCTACATTCATGAAAGAAACCAAAGCAAAAAGAAACCATAGTTTATTATGTTGTACAAATTTAGTCGCTGTAGATAGAAGTCAGTCTGTGTAATCTGAAGACAGAAAAAATGGATATAGTAAATCCTTATCCTGCCCTTCCTATATTCTTCTTCCTTTTGACTCTGATCAGCAGATAACTGTTGGATTGATGTGAACAAATCTTTGAAAAGAGGATAGGGATAAGATGCATTTCTCCTTGATACTAATGCCTAAAAGATATATCCATATTCCTCAAAGTACCTATTGCAAATTAAATAAACTACTTAATTGTACTAAGCTCTGAGTTTACTTCTGGCTGAAAGATTTTTATGGATAGGTTTCTATTTTAATTTGGAAATTTATGAAACAGAAATCTTGCTCAATCTTTTGCTTTGTGAATTTCTATATACATACACACAAGGATGACATAGGATCTGATCAGCAAGATCTTGTTTTAGTTTTTAACGAACAGCAAAATACAATGTGGTATTCTAACTATTAAAACAATTGTAAAGTAATCAAATAAAGGAAAGGAATTGACCAGTAATTTTGTGAATGCAGCATAAAATAATTATACCAAGTTTTGCTAAACTAGCTACCGCACAACAAATTCAATGTAGCCTCCACTAGTTAATAGTTTGGAGTGAAGGAAGACCTGAGGACAGTGAATTACAGCAGAACAAATTTGGAAGTATGTAGGAAATGATGGGTGAAATTGAATGAGCTTGAGTAATGGAGAGAAATTTAAAGTGTTCCAAGATAAATTTCTCTATGCCCGGTGATTATGCATGCCATCTACCAATAAATAGAGTGAAAGAGAAAGAGAAAGCCAATGAAGATGAACAGTGAAGTGAAAAAAATAACTACAGGCAAAAAAGCTGAATGTAAAGTGCAAGCATATGATTTATAAGACAGTATAAACAGAGAGTAAAGGTGCCTCTATTACATAGAAATTAACACGAAAGCTAAAATAACATATACCCATAAATTGCAATCCTGATATATTTAGAGAAGACCAATGCACTACTTACATTTAAGCATTTAAAGAAATTAAGTAGAATCTCACTTAAATGATTGGGATCCCTTATTTTCAATGGGTCAATCATGCTTCAAATAGTAATACTTAAAACAGACTGGTCCAAGAATAGTGGATAATTTCAGTTTCAATTGAAATCAACAGAACCTATATTGTCATGCCTTAATTTAATGCTGTTCATGGCTGAGTTTGAAATGGAATAACATATGAATGATGAACATGTGATTGCCAAAATTATAAACTTCTACTAAAATTTGAAACAGAAAAACAAGCAAAAGAATGTATGATAAAGTAGGCTAACATTTTTGGTAATGATATACAAATAGAACAATGGGAAATATAGTCAATAGAACTGAAATTTACACTACACTATAATCGATTAAAACCTATTAAAAATATCTCAAAAGAGATTTTTTAAAAAAATAAAATGATGTGCTGTTAGTATATGTCACCAGAGAAGTTATCTAGAAGGTATAAAGGTATAAAGACATTTCAAAACGAACTGTTCTTTATGAAATTGACAAATGGCTGCAAAAGTTGATGGAGTTAGCAGAGATGGCTAAACTGATTGCTTTGATTAAAGAAAAAAACACAATTTTGTTTCTACCTTTTGGATTTTGTGCTTGGGGTGGAATAAAAAAAATAAAACTTTGATTTTGATTTGATTTTGATGATTAGATATGTTGGTGTTATAGAAATGACTAACATAAATTATTATGTGAAAATAAAAAAAAATGAGGCTTTGTACTATTATATTTTTCTGTTGCACCAAAAGAAAGTCAATGCTTGTAAGTCAATGCTTTTGGTTTTTCCCCTCTACCCTACACTTTTATCCCTTCCTCTTTCTCTTCCTTATTTTCCCCTTATTTACTTTCTTCTTCTTTGTATTTTTGTATTTTATATTATATTTTGATAAACTAATAAAAAAATTGAAACTAAAAAAAAAGAACTATTCTTTATGTCTAGTGCATTGGCAACATGGCAGATGGAACTCATGTCTTCCATCTATTTTTTCTCCTTTCTTGCTTTGTTGACATTAGATAATCAGCTCCTAGAGAACAGCTGACAGCAATGGGAAATTGAACATGTTCTTTAATGCTTCATACATAAATACATACAACATTACCTTATTTTGCCTTTATTTTGCCTTTATCCTCTATTTCTGTGATGGTACAGTTGTGCATTTTTTTAGCTGTAGAAACGTCAGCTGAAATCAGGTTGCAATAAAATGTATAACAAAATTTATTGGGGACAGGACCAACTAACCTTCCCAAACCTGATGATGCAAAATGGCACTCCGTGTTGAAAAACATAAAGTGCATTTGTTATTTTCCATTTTAAAACTTCATGGCTTCATCTAAGCACTCTGTCTGCTTCACCAGCATGTGAAGATTTACATAGTGAATTAAAATGAAGCAAAACAAAAAGGCTGAAGTAATAGAGATGTAATTTTCTGAACACAGTATGCTAATCCATCACAGTTAAATAACTATTACATAAACTTCTGTGGAGTTTTCTTACTGTTCAGTTCTCTAAACCAGCTGCAGTTTTTATTATGTATTTTCTAGGGGACCTAGATATCTATAATGTAGACTTTATAGCCCATTTAGCTAGAACTGTAACACATTATTTCAAGTTTTATAGAATCTCAGATGCCCCATTTACTAAGATATCTTTTTTTTTTTTTTACATCTGAGGATCTTTTGTTTGTTTTATAATTTTATTGTATTATTGAGTCTCAGAGAAGCAAGAAATGTGGCAGTAATATTTTCCGATTTAAATAAGGAATCCAAATTTCTGTCTAGTCAAATCTAGACTTAGCTGTTTTATTTAACACACATTTTGCCGCTGCTTTGTATGCCATCTGTTTGATGCTTTTCAGTGGCTGGGTTGGTAAACTACTCATAATCAGCCCTTCCAAGATATGATACAATATCCTTTTCCTTATTATTCTGTCTGCTTATCACAGTACTGCTTGAGTAGACACAATAACATTGTTCTTGAATATGAGCAGAAAAATAAAAATTGAGTCAGCAACTATCATTGTGGCTACCTGACCTTTTCTTTCTTCATTTTAATTAAGAAGAGGAGTGTGGGTACATGTGTCAGAATAATAATTTGTACGAAAATGTTCTTCCAACTATAATGGCTATAATCTTATTGCATTGAATTATTCACAACTGGAACTATGTTCTTTGTTTTTTGAAATCACATTTTATTTAATTAAACCTACATTGGGTGGGTGGGGAACCTAGCATGGTACAATGTAAAAAAAATGATAGTACAATGTACAAAATCATAGCATCATACAATATACAGCTTGGAAGAGTTTTTAGACATAATCTTTTCTACCTATTGCCCAGGGCAGGACTCAAAACAAAAATGTGACTAAAGCAACATTATCATCATGCTGTAAGCCCCTCCCCCACATGTGGAATGTGCATGCCTAGTGATGGGATTTGCATCAGTATGGCTTGACACTGTAGCTGGTTTGATTTTCCCAGTTTTCACCTCCATCCCAGACACTGCCATGCACAAATGTGAAAAATCTTGTGAAACAAGATCCTATAAACTTTAGTAGACAGTGTCTATGGAGAGTCTCAATCATCCAGGTCATGTTGTCCCAAAGGTGCTTTTTCAAAAGACAACTGGACTTTCTTTTTGCTTGAGTATGTTTCACTTCTGATCCAAGAAGCTTCTTCAGTTCTAGTAGACAGTATTAATGCTCAGAGCCACAGAATTTTGACTCCCAGACAGGGCAGAGTGAAGAGAGGGAAACTGAACAAGGATGAGATGGAATATTGTAGAAGAAGACATGGATGGCTAGCTAAATGTTCTTGGGCAACCATATCAATTGATCAACTACATTGATTTGTGTGATTCATAAGATCAACAAAAGCAGCATTAGAGTTGTTGAGAAACTTACCTCCCTTCCTCCTACTCCACCATATTTTGCTATACGCCTATCTCAACAGTTTGGATAAGAAAGTGAGAGAGCGGCCACTTTAAATGAGTTAGGGAAGCTGCAGCTTTGTCGTAGCTGTTGCTCAACACTTTGGAAACTGAGGCAAGCACCTCTTTTTCCCCTTCTATATCTTCTTGCTTAGGCGAAGATTCTAAAAAGTTTTCATTTCTATTTTCTTCCTACTCTATTCCTCCTGTGGAACTGGTCTGCTACCTATCTCAGTATAGGAGAACTAACAAGCATCCTTATTCAAACAACAACCATTCAAGTGCATCAAAAGGAAATGTAACCTTTTTTGTCTGCATGGTAATCACTGGCGTTTACGGTAATTTCCCCCCTCCTTCTTGACTGGAAACATTTGAACATCTCCCTGAGATCAATAATGTAGAGCAGCTCATGTACTAATGAGATGGTTTCAAGACTGACCAGCCTATCCCGAGTCACTGAGCAGCACACCTATTTTTATTCACTTCAGGTTGGAGAAGCTACGTTCAACCAAGGTCTTTCCTTCCTGAAATCTCATAGCTCATGTGGAGCTTCCCCTTTTCATGCTTCTTCAAACTGTCATCAAAAATTTTATACAGAGCAGTTTCAAGTCAGCCTTAATGTAAAGGTTCAAGAAAATATATTTAACTCTGTTAAGACATTTGATAGGGTCGGGGACGATAAAGGATTCTTCAGCATTTTCAAAGTAATTTCTTTGCAATTCATACAAGGCTTACCTGCCACAATTCTTCCTAATTTGTTTTTTACTTTTCTAGTCTGAAGGCTTAAGTTTCTTGATTGATGCTCATGATGATATATTTCTACATCAACATCCCCACCTGTTCTAAATTTATCATTTCCCATTTAATGTTGAGGGGGGGAACCCTCATCACACCCCCATTTCAGTTGATGATACTAGATTCATGAACATTTAATGGTAATGTAGCACTGCAGGCTGCATATTAATACGGCTGGAATTGATATGCAACTTGAGTAAATGTATTTAAAAGAACAAGCAGACTTGTGAAGAAGGCATTATGATTAGCAAATGACGTACAAAGACCTTAAACCCAGAGCATGCTGACATCTTCAAGGAGCAGGTAATTTAATCTCTACAGGGGCCATCGATCCCTTTTGACAACCAGCAGCGATATGCAGATCAATGTTAATGTTATTAGTCTGTTTGGTATTGCTGACAGAATGGAAGGCTGCAGATTTATGAGAGAGAAGTACTTTCTTAAGAGATCAAGTGGATTATGTGCCACATTGGCTTTAAAAGGAAACAAAATGTGCTATTTTTCACCATGCAGTAAAATCATTTTGGTACCTGATTTTATTTTTTTTTAAAAAAAACCCATCATGGACATTTACATGTTTAAAGGAACACAAAGGTCGGTTCCTTTTTGTTCCCTAAAAGTGTGACTCTAATTAAAAGGAAAGAGTCATAGCACCCGATCATCTGCTTTGGGTTCATTTAAACAATGACAGGCAGTCCATGAGTCACAGGCGTAGTCCCACTTAAAAAAAAATACCAACCAACTTCATCCAAATATTTTAATAATGCAAACAAAATTTTTAAAAAGAACATATATATGGTCTACTACAGCGATGCTTTATACTTTAAAACTATTTCCCTTCAAGCCCCAAATACAGAAAACACTTTGTCAACTCACAAAGTATCCCTGGCCTGATTTCAAGTTGCAAGGGGGTTGGGAAACTGAGGAAGCAGCATGGGAGCCAAAAATAGAAGTACATTCCAGACATATCTCTCTCAAGGCTGTCTCCCAGGGTTACCCACAGCAGCCTGAGGGGAGTGATCTCTACAGCCTGCGAAATTGCTCCATTGGCAAATGTGATTGATGACACACCCTCAGGGGAGGGGGGAAACAGGATCATGATTGGGGCGAGAGTTGGCTTCACCTGGAATGTGCCAACATGAAGTTCCTAATAAATAACTGGATTTCTTTTGAAGTTTGGCTCGAGGCTCATGATTTAATTAGGGCATCTATCGGAACCCTGATACACTTGTTATAGGGACGTATCATGCTCTTTGGTGGCCATAGTCATAACATTTTATCAAAAACAGTTGTCCATCATGGATTTAAAATATTACTTTTCTTTCCCTTTATAAAAAGAAATCCATACATCTTTTCAAGTTATAGCATGCATAGAAAGTGACTCTTTAAAAAAAATTTTTTTAGAGTTCACTAACAAATTTTGTTATGATAAATTGGGCTAGAATGGAAGTTGGTAGTTTGTGGCATGGCCTATTATTGAATCAAATCATCATGTAAGCCATAATATGGTTGACCCGTCTAGGCACAGCTTGTTAAGGGAGCCAGCAACTGTGTCTCCTTAACCCAGGTTTAGTGTGTGGTTTTAATTCAGCCAGAATTTTGCAGTTAGAATGGCAATTTATAACTAGTTGTCTGTGAATGAAGAAAAAAAAATGTTTAACCTGCTGCTTTTTTTTTTTTTAAAGGAAATGCATTAGGATTCCTTAGTCTCTATTGTGCTGTTCATGTTTTCCGATAGGGAGCACTGATGGGGAAGAAGGCCTGACTTCACTTACCTAAAATCTACAGTGACAAGCAAACAGAGACTGATTGCCCTGCATATTGTCATCAAGGGAAAATGGTAACATTTTTAGTGCTGTAGTCTTTGGACTTTGGCAAATGCCCAACATAATTACCATTCCCTGGAGCTATACCTGAATACGTTAAATTTGTTCGTGTCTCTCCTTTGTATCTAATTGCTTATAGAATCTGTAATATCAGATGAAGTCAGTAGATTGCTAATTGCTTTCCCATAGCCCTAAGCTTATACAAGCCCATGTCCTCTGTTATGACTTGGTCTAGGTTACTGATTTCTTCTGAGGTGAGGGAGGTTGAAAAAGGAACTTTTCATGCTCTGGCTACTTTATTGTATTATTTCAGACCTTCTTTCTCACATCTAAATTCAAATCTGCAAGAACCTGTTTATTATTTGTATTCTACCTCTACCCAAGTCTCTGGGTGGCTTACAGCAATAATAAAAACACAATCATCACGATCCATTAAAACAACAATAAGAAAAATCCAATAAAACATGCAATAAAATTAACAATTTAAATGACTTTAAAATCAATATTAAAAATGACCTGAGACAGGAAAAACTGCATTCTAAAAGTTCAGTGAAAAAGTATTGTGTTAGCAACTTCCTGAAGATTAGTAGTGTGGCAGTAGTGGTTTCAAAACTCGTCACTACCGGTTCACTCATGGGTGCGTGCTCTTGTGCACACGCATGCGCAGAAGCATTCAGGCGGGTGGGTGGAGCCTCCCGCCACCACCGCTACCTACCACTGTAGTGTGGGATTGTGTTAAACCTCATAAGACCTAAACTCTAATTCTCTCATATTCAACCCTCTCATGTCCAAACCATCCAGAATCAGACAGGACGGGCAGATTCTATTAGAAAAAATGCCTCCCTTGTAACAATGCCCCAGGTCTTAAAGGTTTTATGGGGCATAACCTCAGAAATCTAGCAGTAGCCCTAATCTAACAGTAAGACAAATAGATGTTGCTCTCAACCCATCAGCAAGTACACTTTGCATTCTCCCAACTGTAGAATGAAGGTTGCCTTCAAAACATCCCCAAGCAGAGTCCATTGCAGTAATCCAACCTTCAGGTAACGGGTGAATGAGTAACTGTTTTGGATATTCTACTTTGAGAAGGGCTGTGTAATTGCAAGTGGTATGCCAGTCAAAGGGGAAACAGTCTCCCTAGATACAACCTTCATCTACTGTTCAAGCAGGCATGAATCCATTAGAGAAACCTCGAGTTACATAATTGTTCCTTCAGGGATAGTATGACTCTCTCAAGAGTTACTTTTGGAGCCAACATGGAGCCAGGATTCAGTTTCAATCTGTTTTATCCCCATCTCACAGCCTCTATACACCAGATGACATTCACTGCAATGGTATGCTTAGCCTGGAAGGCACATTTATAACTCAATATCATAAATGTATTATATATCACCCCAAAACCATAGGTTCTCCCAGTAGGTTCATATAGAGTAAAACAAATGGGAGGGAGAGAGCTAGACCCTGTAGCACACACAAAGGGTACAACCACTCATTTATCAACCCAGAAACGGGTACAAGAAAAGAATGGAATTGCTGCCTAGAAAAAAAATGGGACCACTGTAGAACAGTCCTGCCAAGCCAAACTCTCATGTTTGCTCCAGAAGATTTATGTCAAAAACAACTGACAGGACTAATGAAATCAGAAGGGTTGTCCTCTCTTTGTTTAGGTCCTGACTGAAGTCATCCACAAGAGTGACACATGCAGTTTTTGTTATGAAACTCAAATGATAGTGATCCAGATATTCTGCTTCCTACAGGATTTACTGCTATCAATAGCTCATCATCTTCCACAAAAGCTTCCCTAAAAAGACTGTGTGGAACTTGTCCAACGTGGTTGAATTGCAATATATTTTCAGAGCTGAAGCAACAGATTCCCACAGTTGGTTACCTTTGCTCATATTTTTTTATGTGGTGTATGACATAGTATAGCTCCCTCAAATAGATCCATGTGCTGATCCAGATCCACTACCTAAATTTTGGATCTCTTCTATCCATGAGTGGGCTTCAAAAATTTTAACAAGGTGTTCTCTTGCTGGGTAGGCGTGGCCATGGTGGGCATGGCCTAGTTGGCCTCCTGCACCACAGTGGGGGGAGGGGAGAGAGTTTTTGCCCTCCCTGGGTTCCAGAGGCTTTCCTCAAGCCTCCAGGAGGGCAAAAACAGCCTCCCCAAGCTCCAGAGGCCCTCTGGAGGCCAGAAACAGGCCCGTTTCCAGACTTCCCAAACTTCAGTAGGCCCATTTTTCACCCTCCCTGAACCTCCGTGCATGCCCTGCATTTACCTGCATCCAAAACAGGCCGCATGGGGACTCCTGGGAGGGGTGGGGTGGGATGGGAGGGGTGGGGCAGGACCAACCAGGAGTGGGATTTGGGGGTTCTCTGAACTGCACAGAACCTTAGCTAGAGGTTCTTCCTGCGAACCTCCAGCAGCCCACCTCTGCTTCTATCTCTGTAGGTATAGACGAAGATTCAGAAAAAAGTAAGGTGACCAGGACTTCATACACACAAAAATATCTTGCATCTGTGAGCTATAACATCAAGCATATCTTGCAGTTTTTATAAATGCAGTGATTTATGCTTCTTGCTGCTTCTCTTGCAAAAAAGACTTGGAATAAGTCTTCAGTGTGGGCTTGGCTATACTTTTCCCTCAGAATGTTTGACTATTTTTTTCTCCAAGGGTAATGATGACAAATACTCATGAATTAGTGTTGCTTAAGATTCTTCATGTCAAGCTTCTTTTTCTGGTCTTTTTGTACTGCTGCCACTATTAAATTCTTTTTAGGGTTCACAAATACTTTAAGAAAACATAGTTGGGTGGAACATCATACAGCTCTAGCATGGTGCAGATAGTTGGAATCCGGAAGTGCCTTTTCCAACTTAAACTTTAAGAAGGCAGAATCAAGAAAAACAAGAAGTCACATTGCTGCAACATATCTATTTTTTTAATCTTTTAACAGGAGATTCTCTGTTTTCTAAAGGAAACACCAAGCAATGACTCAATCTCTCTTCCTTCTCTTCTCATTCTGGAACAGCAAAAGTAAATTAATATCTTATCAGATAGATGCTGTCCTTTTCTTATGCCCAGTGGAGCACCCAATCATTTATGAAGATCCTGAAGGTACTGATGTGGTTCTGATTGCTTCAGAGGAAATCCCATTTCACCTGCACAGCCAGAGTTTCTCAACAAAACCATCTATTTGGTTTAGGATTTGGCCAGATTCTTATCAGGTCTGGGTTCCCAGGAGACCAGGCAGATGTTCCAGTGGCTTCCTTACTGAAGTTAACATCATCCTTTCTGTTTAAAATAGTTACATTTTAAATTGTGATTATTTTAACGTATTTATTTTGTTTTTTAATTAAAGGCTGCTTAGAGTCACTTTCATATGAGATAGACAGCTAAACAAATATGATTAATGGCTCCAGAACATCTTGTCCCCATTCGCACCAATGCATGACGGAACAAGGTGTTTTACTTTCTGGATTTTCACAGAAGGTGAAGAAGGTCACACAGGAAGTATTAGAATCTGGTTTTTCTGTTCTAATTCTAGTTCTGTTCTCTTCATAACTGCTACACCTTATGGACTCTCAGAATAGCCCTATTCAATCAGAAGAAATAAATGTACTGTGTTTAATACAAACTGAAGAACTATTTAAGGCAATCCAAAGGATTTGGATATACTCAGTAAAGCTTTTGGCTTTATTTCCTTTGAACAGCAGTTGTCTTGGCATTGCCATATCAGAAACTGCATTAAAAATTCTTAATTTAAAAGTGTTCATCTGTGTGACAAGTAGAGTTCTGTTTAAGAAATATCAACATCTGATTTTTAAAAAAAATTCTTATGTTTAGATATAAAATAAAACTTTGTTGATACATATGCCTTTTTTTTCTCAGGCATGTCTCATATTTAATTTGCAATCAATTATGGTTCCAAGATATTTTTTACCAGTATTACCAAGTCAAGTATTCTGTATCCAGTGGTGGGATTCAAATAATTTAACAACCGGTTCTCTGCCCTAATGATTTCTTCCAACAACCAGTTCACCAGACTGCTCAGAAAATTAACAACTAGTTCTCCCAAACTGGTGCAAAGTGGCTGAATTCAGCCACTGCCTGTATCCCTTAACTACGTATCAGATGTTGTTTCCTAAGTTAAGACATTCACAGTTGTTTCTAACCCATTTAAGTTAGTTTCATCCCATTTCTCCAACCTATTGAGATCAATCTTTCAACCTTTCATTTAAGTCATTAGTAAAAATATTTGAGAGTATCAAGAAATGAATTTGATGAGAGTTTGGAAGAAGCACCGATTCAAATGGGATTATAAAATACCGCTATGGCTGGATCTTGGTCATATTATGTGGAATACAAATATAATGTCACTCGGGGGGGTTTTATACAAAGAGGTTCTTTTTACAGATGCGGGCAGATGGCAGTTGAAGACATTACAGACACTGTTGGATGAAGGGATTAATTTAACTTGGTTACAATATAATCAATTACAATTGAGATGGAAAGAGGACCAAAAAACTGGTATTATGTTGCATGAGGAAGAATTGGTTAGACACATAAAAGAGAAAGGTCCAATGCATATTAAAAGGCTTTATAATGTTTTGTTAGAAAGGGATTCAGAAACTGAATTGGTTAAAGATTGTATGATTAACTGGGCACAAAATTTTGAGGAACCAGTGATGTTGGAAACATGGGAAAAAATTTGGGTTCAGAATGTTAAATTCACACAGTCGCAGAACTTGAGGGAAAATTTCTATAAAATGTTTTATAGATGGCATTTAGACCCCAAAAAATTGTCGTGTATGTACCCTAATGTTCAGCCAAAATGTTGGAGATGTGATTGTTTAGATGCTACATATTATCATGTTTGGTGGACTTGTAGGAAAGTTAAGGATTTTTGGATAAAAATTTGGTGGGTCATGCAGAATGTTTTGAAGAAAAAAATTCAATTTTCTCCACAATTGTTTTTATTGGGTATAGTTAAGGGTTTTACTTCGGGTGAAACAAAGTTGATATTGTACATGATAACAGCTGCGAGACTATTGATAGGTAAATATTGGAAGAATGAAGTTTTGCCCACGATCGAGGAATGGATTTTGAAGATGGCCAGTTTTGCAGAGATGGTGAAGATTTCAGCATTTTTAAAAGACTGTTCACAAGAGACTTATGAATGGGAATGGAAAAAGTGGATAGATTATGTTCAGAACAAATATCAAACTAGGAAGTATCAAATAGCTTTTATTTGAAAATGATATTTTAAGATAGAAATATTTTAATGTAATGAAGATGAAAAAAAATTATGAGGGGGAGGGAGGGGTTCAAGTTTTATATAAGTTTTATACTAAGGGTTTTTTTTTACCTGATATGAATATATTGTGTGGAAGTCCGGGGGGAGGGGAGGGTTAGGGAGGGCTAGGAAGGTTGGGAAGTTCGGGGTGGGCTGAGGGGGGGGGGAAAGGGGTGAAAATGTAATTGTAAAACTTTTGCAATAAAAAAAAAAGAAATGAATTTTTCAGCACACCACTTGATGCACATTTCTCCAGTTTTGATAAGTGTCCACTGATAAGCTTTTTTTTTTTTTTGGGAGCACATTTTTAAGCTAGCTCTCCCTTGAGGAACCAATAACCAAGCTCAAATTATCTTATTCCAGACACATTATGCAAAGACTAACTCTCTGGAGAACTTCAGAATGCTGGGAAAAAGTTAAAGAAAAAGAAGAGGATAACCAGAACAAGGTGGATGAACTCAGTTACAATAGAGAGGAGTGCAAGCTGAAGGACCAGATCATGGACAAATCCTCCTGGAGAAAATCTATTTATATGTCACTAAGAGCCAACACTGAAGTGACGGCACATAATCAATCAGTCACTCAATCAGGTCTTCAGTCTTCCAATTCTCACTAATTAAGAGAAATTTGAAGCTACTAAAAAGTCCAATACAGCCATTAGTGAACATCTGGTCACAGAATTTTTGTCCATTGCCCAAGCAACTAACATTGCTGCAGACTGTTCAGTAACATCTGGAGAGGCACAGGATATATTTTTTCCCTGGTTCCAGATTTGTTTGTTGGTTAATACCCTGGCATTTTTAAAAACTTGCTAATATATTTTAAGACATCAGATTGCTCTAAAGATTCTGTATGATATTTTCCGTATTGACCTCAGCAGTATTCCCAGGAGGATGCAAGGCAGGTCAGATTGATGTTAGCGGAGACACCTTAACCCTTTCCTAATATATTATGTTATGCAGGTCCCAAAGAGGTGACACTTGTGTTGCAATGCTATTTTTGTCATTCTTATAGAAATAGCAACTTCCTGTTGATTCGCTTGACTGGCTTGATTCTAAACTTGCTTGTCTGTCCATGATTCGTTTGGCTTGCCCCATGCTCATATCGTAACCTTCACTTATGCTGCCAGCTAAAGCAGAGGATAAAATCTCCAAAGAGCAAGGCAAACCCCAAGCTGTTGAGACCAAGAATAAAACATTCAGAGAGAAGGACTACTGAATGAATACAGTTTAATTTGATTCTGAAAAGGTGCTTCAGAACATATGTGAATGAGACTGTGGCATCAACTGGCAGCTCATTAAAGCAGACACGACTTTTTTCAGAAATATGCAATTGCTATAGGGTACCTTCTAATATATTGGCATGATCCTGATGCAGCTCCTTTAATGAAACAGTTACATGGTTTGCAGAAGAGTCCAAAGATTTACAAATACCTTCACAAGGTGTGAAAGGCAGATCTTTATAAAATACTAGGTAACCACAAATTATTAAATTAAAAGGAATCACTCTCCTCACCTTCTGAAAAGGGTTTAAGACATGGCTCTGCGGCCTTGTGTGGGGAGCCCAAAGGAACAAGAAGTTGTGGGGTTGGTTGGTGCCGTGACAGCCCTCTCTTTGCCTTCATCAATTACTTTTTAACCAGGTTTAATTATTCTTGCCTCCTTAAATTTTTTAAAAAAAATTCTAACATTTTAATATACCGTTTTTATATTTTGAAGTTTTATTGTACCGCCCAGAATCCCTCCTTGAGGGAGATGGGTGGTTCAGAAATGAAAAAAATAAATTAATTACCCCTGACCTACTAGATCATCATTTCAATGATATTCCTTACCTAAATAGAGAACAGAATGATCACAGGAAAACAAAAAACAAACAAACCAATAAACCATAGAGTGGGAGCTTTGTCTTGGTGTTGGCTTCCCCATTGGCAAGATCACATCTTAATTGGGTAAGTCTCTCCCACTTGGACATCTTCCCTCACTTGCATTTCACTTGCCACTCACACACCCTGCATAGCCTCTCTGATCCTCACCACACCTATTGTGCATGCCCTTGCTCCTTCCCCTCACCAGCAGAAGCCACTTATTTTCTGCTGGCCTTGGACTTGCAACTTCCTATCAGCATTCCCTCTGACATTATTTCTGGGAAGCTGCAAAGAGCAGCTTTAGTTTAGACTCCCTGCTGACTTCCTTACTGATTTGTGGGAAGCTTTCAGGGAGCATGGTAAATGATGATCACATTTCTGTGACTGATCACAACAGTACAGTGGCATTGAAGTGGCCAGAACTTTGCCAAAGTTCAAAGCCATGGGAGTGATGCATTCTGGATTTTGGAAGCATTTTGTAAATTAACCTTGGTGTCCCTGATGTACCTTGGTTCAAAAATGTTTGTCCTATGATGAATCATTTCGCCCAATTGAAAGTTACAAGCAGACACAAAAGTCTTTGTAGTATAAATATAATAAATGCAATAAAATGTACAAAGATCCATTAATTCTTGTATCAATTCACATTATCATAAAACTCTGAAATCATACTATCAGTGCCCTATCAGGCAAATATGGGGAAATTTAATTAGGACCCTCACCTGATGTGATCCTCACCTGATGTGACTTCCCCATCACAAGACCTACTGACCACACAAAGCTTTTATAAGCAGAAGAACAATGACACTGACAACCCTTAAACTTCACTGAAGATGTTACCTACCTTAGTAATAAAACACTTGGAAAACCAACCAACAAGCTTGGAGAATGAACTTCCAACCTCAAATTACGGTAAGTATATCAAGAGCCTTGGTAGTACAGGGGCTTAAGGCACCCTGTTATTAAGCTTGTTAAGACCAGCTGCCTGCAATTACTGCAGGGTTCGAATCTCGCCAAGGCTCAAGGTTGACTCAGCCTTCCATCCTTTCTAAGGTAGGTGAAATGAGGACCCAGTTTGTGGGGGCAATAAGCTGACTTTGTATAAATATACAAAAAGGATGAAGGCTATTGCTGAGCACATTGTAAGCCGCCCTGAGTCTTTGGAGAAGGGCGGCATATAAATCAAATTAAAAAAAAAATTACTATTAGGCATAATAGCAATAGCATTAAGATTTATATACTACTTCACAGTGCTTTACAGCCCTGTCTAAGTGGTTTACAGTGTCAGCATATTGCCCCCAACAATCTGGGTCCTCATTTTACTGACCTCAGAAGAATGGAAGGCTGAGTCAACCTTGAGTCGGTGAGATTCGAACTGCAAACTTCCGGCAGTCAGCAGAAGTTGCCTGCAGTACTGCATTGTAACCACTGCACCACCATGGCTCTTAATGATGATAGAATATATTAGATTTAGGTTTAATGGGAAAATACAACTGCACTTTTTCAAAGTTTGTGGCTTTCTTGGAGATGTTTAAAACTGGGAGAAACTGAATGTTGAACTAGCAAGGCTTTTAGCTGCACACCTCATGGCTTTTCTTATGTTTACTTTCAAACAAATGTAAGAAATCTAGAAAAAAACAGATTGGCATTTACATGCAGCTTTTTTCAAGAAAAAAAAAACCATCAGGTTCTATTATAAGGTTGGCCAGACATCAATTTATCTTTAAGGTTGTGAATTAGTATTCCTATAGTTATTTCTGTTGCCTTTCCCATGCAAAAGCACTACTATTCTGCCTCCATAGCATCTGTCTGATGGAAAATGTACGCCGATAATGTTTTTAAAGATCCTGTTCACACTTGCAATTCTTCTTGTCTTAGTTCATGGCAAGAAAGCTTAACAGTTGTCAAAAATGAAAGAAAAAATACAGACCATGAGAATAAAGCATGCTAAGAATAATAACATGCAGAAATATAGAAATATCTTAAAGTGTGTGGTGGGGCAGTGCATTAAGAGTTTTTCAGGATAAGAGGGCAAGAGAATATAAACAACCAATTGCCACTTAACACCGAGTGTGAAAAAAGTAAAGCAAGATTTCCATTAAGCCACAGAAAGCATGGGAGGAGAGCATACCAAGCTGAACCTCAGGGGGTTATGCACTGATGTCAGTAGATTGTTGTGAGGTAAGACACTTCTTGAAGTGGCTTTAGTTCTATGTGCAATTAATTTTCCTCACTAGCCATGCCTTGTTGAATGTCTAGAAGCTTCAGCCAGGCTTAAATCAGCCCACAGGAGTCAATTCTACTTGACTCAGTTGTAAACCAAATTTCTTCTCTGGCCATAAATCCATGAAGAATCTCAAGGCATACCCAATTTCATGCCTTCTGTAATGAGGAACACATATTAGGCTGCTTATTTCAGATTATCATTGCACACTTCCTGAACTATTGTTATAAAATAAGAATAAGCATAGAGCTGGCTCAAAGTAGGAAGGTTTTTTTTTAACCTTTGATGTTTTATTTAACATTATGAATGAATCCCCTGGTTCAGACGTAAAAGAAATCTACATGAATGACAAGGTAGAAAGAATAAGACAGGAATACATATGGATGGTGCTACTTGGGACAATTGTTTGGGACCTGCCTGGAACAATTATTCATACAGAGTCACCAACCAACCCAACCCAAACCAAACCAAAACAAACCCAAACAAACCCAAAACCCAAACCACAAACCACAACCCAAACCTCTGGTCTCAAGCCTTTGGTAGAATAATATTGTGTTTCTTGAGCGCTACCACAGATAAACATGTTGAACCTGGGATTTTCTGCATTTAAAACAAGGACTTACACATTTGTAATAGCAAGGGTATCCAAGCCAAAATGGAAAGAGAAGGAGAAGGAGAAGGAGGAGGAGAAGGAGAAAGAAAGAGAGAGAGAAAGGGAGGGAGAGAGAGAGAGAGGGATGAGAGAGGTATGTTGAAGCCACTCAATGCCTAATGTGCATTTTTAAGTGTCTAGAGGTTTTATGTAAACTCAATCCTATAAATTGAAGATCTAAGCCATTTTTGTATTAAATGATCATGATAAATGATCTTATTTTGCAACTGAAGCCAAACAGAAAATGCTTTAAGATGCATAAAGTGTATGCTGTCCCAATGAGCTACAGTTTGTGTCATAACACTGACCTAATTTTCAGGATTAGTATAAAGATAACAAAAGCCATGGAAACCGAACAAAGAATAACGAAAAAGAAAATAAATGTTAAGATTTTAGCTCAGCCTTACTTAGTTAACTACAGCTGACTCCGAAAACCAAATTCTAGTTATTAAATGTTAGATCGATGGTCTCCCTGTTAATTAGGGAGACAATGTCCTTGACTGTCTGCTCAAGTATGGGGAGAAAATGCTTTCTTAATCCATAAATTCAATGAAGTATGTGCCTTTATTTTTATCTTGTTTGTGTGATCCTCCAAACACATTCAGTGAATATAGAAACTATCCCGTAGTAGGTAGAAAACTTGTGAATATGAAGACCTGTGGAAATTTTCAGTTTTTAAGCAATTATTAAGCTTTCTTTGCAGCAATGTGTTCATACCAAGAACAGTTGGTATTTCTGTTACAGATGAAAATACCTAACCTGATATCTGTAAATATGTGTGCTTGTTTATATGTCATTGTGTGATGTCATTGTGTCACTTACCATTGGTTAGTACTTACCATTAGCCCCGCCTTCTCTGTATATAAGTTCTTGCTCCTCCCAGATTAGTGCCTGTCTAATTGTGTTCCTGAGGAAGAAAAGAAATAAATATTACTATTACAAGAAAGCCTACAGTCTCTTATATATGGGCCTAACCAGGATAACCAAACTAGCAACAAATTGGTAGCAAGAGGATGGTTTGGTAGGCCCAACCGAACATAAAGATGCAAGACTCACATAACGACAAAAGAAGACCTGCCACCAGATACATAACGAAAAGAATGGCAGCTCAACTAACTCCTGACAAATATACACCACTTGAAAATATTAAGAAACAAACGCAATTACAAGAAAATGAACTGCTAACACCAAACAAAGAAGATGAGGTAAAAAGAAAAATACTAGAATTAATAGAAACAACTACAGCTGAATCAAATCTGCTTGTGAAAATCCGCAGCATAATAAACGACCACGGAACAGCAGCAGATAACGAAAATAACAAACAAGAAAACTGCAAGGTAAGAAATTCAACCCCTGACTTCAAAAATGACACCAAAGATGGCGACAGCTTCCCGCCTTTTTCATGGCAGCCATCTTACCCACCTAATACCTCTAAAATGCCTGACCAATTACTAAAAGAATTCCAAACCTCAAACTACGAAATAAAAAACAAAACCTACCAAGAAGATGATTACCCGAGTCCAAAAACAAATAAAAAACAATTATTTAAACAAAACAAAGCTCAACCTACTGAAGTAGAAATAGACAATGCTATACAGGTGCTAACTGCAGCACTCGGGACTAAACTAACAATACCAAACAAACAACCAGAAAATGAAATAGAAAATTCTAAACTACCATCTACCAAAGGCCAAAAAGAAATAGACTGTCTAAAGAAAGGCCTAGCCACCCGAAGAAAGACAAGCTGGCAATCATACTTACCTACTGAAGAGCAGCTCCCTGAACAACCCGGCTCCATTGGCAATGGCGGCCCGCCTCAAGCTCCACTTACTGACGACCTCAGAGAAGACTCCCCGATGAGCAGAGCAGCACCCCAGGCATTCTTCAGTCACCAGAGGCCCTCCGGAAACAAAGCAGAGCAACAGAAGGCCGTCTGGGACTTCACCCCAGGAGCTGCAGACACAGGAACCTCCCTCATCGACTGCTGGAGAAAAATGAGGACTGAGCATGCCCAGAACGAGCCTGCAAAGAAAGAAGAAGGAAACATAAATACAAGTCAGCGCAACATAGAGATAAGTAAATACAGACATACATCTACCATACCCAGGCCTTATTGTGAGTATGCTAAGGTCTTAAATCATGGACAGCTACTAAACATGAATAACACCTCACTACACTCAGGGACAATACCTCCAGACTTTATAAAATTGAAATTAGATGGAAGCAACTTAATGGAATGGGATCAGTGTTTACAGATTGTATATATGAAAGAAAATGTTTTATTTTTTATTGATAACCCACCAAATAAGCCTTGGACCTATGAAATAGACTGCCTCCACCACAAAGCATACTATATGTTAATTGTTTCTATTTCCCCAAGTATACTCCCCAGTATAGAGCATAATTTAACTGTATTTGAAGTATATCAAAAATTATTCAGACTGTTCTATAGCAAAAATGTAGCCACTACCACAAAAATCTCTAGGGAATTCTATTCTGCCAAACTAAAACATGATACATCCATGAGTGAGCATATCTTGAATTTAAACGCTGTAAGAGCAGACCTTATTCAAAGGGGAGAAACCATTTCTGACAACACCATGAAAAGCATTATAATTAACTCACTAGATCACAGCTGGGATAACTACATTACACTAATAGATAACCTAAGTATAGAGCAAATTACTTTAGAAAACCTTACCAATAAGCTTATTACTGAAGATAGACTTAGAAGAGAGCGATATACACAACAAAGAGAAGGTAGAAATCAAAGAAGGACTGATTTCAGGGCCAGAGACAGATACCCACATGAATGTCTCACATGTGGATCTGAAAGACATCAGAGTAGAGACTGTCCCAAGAATATAGGATACAGTGACTCATATAAACACAAGGATAGAAGAATACACTTTTTAGACAGAACCTCCCCAGATTACAGGTATAAGAGAAGAGAATCACCACACTCTAGAGAAAGACAAACATACAGAAATAACCCTAGAGAAAATAAGAAAGGATCACTATATGGAATAAGAAATAATAACACTTTGATATCTGATTCACTCAACACCTGGCTCATAGATTCAGGAGCCACATGCCATACAACTCATAATAGAGAAATATTAAGTAACTTCACTGAAAAGAAATATTATATTAAAGTAGCAAACCAAAATAGAGTCCTAGTGAGAGGAATAGGAGACACGCATATAAAAGGTATAGGAAAAATAGAGGGGGTACTATTTGTGCCCGAAATTCCAAATAACATATTGGCAACCCTAAAGTTAAGCTTAGACAATGCAATAGAAACCACTTTCAGAGGTGGAAAGGTATTCATGACTAAGAACAACAGAAACATAGGTAAACTATTTACAAATGATGGACTAACATACCTACTGCCACAAGATAACGAACTAGTCTATGCAAACTATCAATTAAGAAACAAAAAACCAAATTCAGATAGCCATGATGAAAATAATGATAAGAATGCATCAAACACTGATACTAATATGTCTGAAAATTTAAACAATGGAAAACCTATTCACGATAATTGTAGTCACTTACTCCACAGAAAGCTAGGACACGCGAGCTTTCCAGTCATACGAAAAATGTTAGAGTGTTCCGAAGATTTAAAAATAAAGAACTGTAAAAATTACTTAGAATGCTCTGTATGCAATTCTTCCAAAATTAAAAACAAGCCAAAACCCAAAAAAGCCACCCGCACCACACAATCAACCTTTCAACTAATTCATATGGATGTAGTAGGCCCATTAAAACCTTCAATTAAATACAAAAAAAGATACTTCCTGACCATAGTCGATGACTATAGTAGATTTGGTTTTGTATACACCCTTAACCACAAAAGTGAGGTTTTCAAAAAATTTAAGGAGTTCTTTAAAATGGTAGAAACACAATACAATACCAAAATCAAACAAATAATGACTGACAGGGGGTCGGAATTCCTATCCAACGAATTTTCAATTTGGCTAAAATCACAAGGAATATTGCACTTTAAATCTTGTCCATTTTCCCCATTCCAAAATGGAGTCTCTGAAAGGAAGAATGGTTTGCTACAAACCATGGTTAAATGTGTGTTAGATGATGCTGGTTTAAACCAGTCATTCTGGGCTGAAGCCCTTAATTATTCCAATTACACTATAAATCGCTTATGGTCCAGTACAATCAATAAGACCCCATACGAACTCATGTATGGAAGGAAACCAAAAATTGGGCATTTACACGTATTTGGTGTATCTGCTGATGTATATGTGCCCTCACAGTTAAGACGCAAAGGAGAGAAAGTATCCAAAAGACTGATATTTATGGGGTACGAATCAGGAACCAAGGGATATCGCTTCATTGATAAAAATAATCACTTCATTGTATCCAGATCTGCCGTGTTTCATGAACACATGAACTGGTCAAAATTACATCTCAATGAAATTTACCCAGAATCAAAAAATATTACACACACGCACGCAAAACATCACACATCAGATACGAACCCCAAATCCACATCTACTAACAGAATCAAATGCCCAGTAATAGTTAATGATGAATGGAAAAAAGGACACCCCACTTTGAAAGTAGATCAATTAACCGAAAAAGAAGCTAAGTATATGCATAGCGATGAACATCCCCAGAATAGGCCCATTAGATCCAATAGGGGCATAATTCCTAAAAGATTAGATGATTACGTACTGTCTATCCAAGCTAAACACCTGACTCCTAACACATATGATGACATACTTAAGCTACCCCTAGAAGAAAAAAGTAAGTGGGAGGAAGCAATGAAAAAAGAGATGGACAGTTTGAGAGAACTAAATGTATATACACCAACAGACCTGCCCACTGAGAAATCCCCTATTGGCACTAGGTGGATCTATAAAATCAAGGAGCTAGAGGATGGTAAATTCCTATACAAAGCCAGGTTGGTGGCTCAAGGCTTTGCCCAAAGATTTCCGGATGACTATGAAGACACTTATTCCCCAACCGTTAGATCAGAAAGCGTGAAAACAGCACTAGTGTTAGCTTCTATCTTAAATCTGGAAGTATATCAATTTGACGTGCAGACAGCCTATCTGCACGCTGATCTAGATAAAGAAATTTATGTGAAAGCACCCCCAGGAAAGGATACAAAAAAGGGAGAAATTTGGCTATTAAACAAGAGCCTTTATGGACTAAAACAGTCCGGTAAGCGGTGGTATGAGTGCTTATCAAAGATACTTAAAAATATGGGTTTTGTAGCTACTTCATCTGATTTTTGTTTTTTCACAAAAAAAAATAATGATTCTATTGAATATGTTTTGATTTATGTTGATGATATATTGTATTTTGGACACGACAAAATTAAATGTGATAATTTCGCTGAACAACTAGGCAAAAATTTCAACTTAAAAATATTAGGAAAGGTAAATAAGTATCTAGGAGTCCAAATTGACAAAACAGATAAGGGGTTCAAATTATCTCAGAAAGACAAGATTATGGAACTCATACAAAAATGTAATTTAATTAATTCAAAAATTTGTGATACTCCTATGTCAACTGATTTTTATAGGAATGTGTATAATGAGTACGAACCATTCAAGGATAACACGTTATATCGATCAATTATTGGGTCCTTATTATACATATCTAATTGGACCAGGCCTGATATCACCCTTGCTGTAAATTTGTTGTCAAGACATGTAAGCAATCCTAACTCATACCACTGGGAAGGAATTAAGAGGATTCTAAAATATCTAAAGTCTAGCATTGATATGTGCTTATTCTTAGAACCATTCATTTCTGAAAAACCAACTTTGACCTGCTACGCTGATGCTGATTGGGCTACTGATTCAAAAACCAGAAAAAGTACTTCTGGATATGTTTTTCTTATAAATGGCTGTGCGGTGCACTGGTACACAGGCAAACAGAATTTAATTGCCACTTCCACAGCGGAAGCCGAATATGTTTGTTTATCCAAAGCGGTCAACAATCTAACTTGGTTCGATGACTTGTTAACCAATGTGTGGGATGAACCTGTTTATCCAATTATTATCAATGAGGACAATAAGGCAGCAATTGATATATCAGCTTCCGAAGCAATAGGTCAACGATCTCGACATATCGATATAAAATATAAACATGTAAGACAACTGTCAAGTATAGGATTTATTAAAGCTATCCATTGCAATACTAGTGAACAAATTGCTGATATCCTCACTAAGCCATTGCCAACCAAACAACATATGTATTTGACTTCCAAACTTGATGTGCATATATAATCTTAATAACCCACCATTAGTTAGGTATTTTAGAGGGGGATTTGTTACAGATGAAAATACCTAACCTGATATCTGTAAATATGTGTGCTTGTTTATATGTCATTGTGTGATGTCATTGTGTCACTTACCATTGGTTAGTACTTACCATTAGCCCCGCCTTCTCTGTATATAAGTTCTTGCTCCTCCCAGATTAGTGCCTGTCTAATTGTGTTCCTGAGGAAGAAAAGAAATAAATATTACTATTACAAGAAAGCCTACAGTCTCTTATATATGGGCCTAACCAGGATAACCAAACTAGCAACAATTTCATTCTTTTCAAGAAAGGAAAACAGCTCGAAGCAATGAAAAAGTTTTTTTTTTTTTATTGGATTCAGCTATACGAGCAGAATAAAAGGAAGATTGTAAGGAAAACAAGTTGCTGAGTTCGTAGCTTCCAGATGCATGAATGTCCTGCAGCCTTGCTAATAATTTATTTGACCGCTTTATAAGTAACTTTCCCTGTACTAGAGAAAACTAGCAAACTGTGGCCCTGTGGGCAATTTTCATAGGAATATGAATCCTTATCTAGTTTACAAGCATCAAAATCTCTCCAGCCAAGTATGTCTTCTCCAGAGACTTCAAACATGTTCCCATTGCCTGTCATTTTTTCCAACCACTGAAATGTCCTTGAGCTGTTCTTTTGGCTTTTTTACTGATATTGCTTCTTCCATGTATTTGTGTTGTTTTAATTGCTTTATTTCCAGTGAAATGGGGTTTATAACGTTACCAAGAGCTTGAAATTCAGCTTGTCAGAATTGTTTTTCCTCCTCTTTCTCTTATTTTCTTTATCAAGTTATTCTGCCCATGATCCACAGGCTTGCTTATACATTGGGCAAATGGATTCAGTACAATTGCTGCCTAGAGGTGTCCAACAGATTGCGTTATTATAACCCACCTGATTTGTATTCTGTCCTAAAATAAAGGAAATAGCAGTATCAGAGTAGATTTCTGGTCCTGGTAGGTTTATATTTGCTTGAATGCAGAAGACAGCAACTGAAAGAAAAAAACAAACAAACAAACAAAAACCTCACAGCACAAGAAGCACAACAAACTTACCTAACCAACACTTTACATATCAAGAAAAGTTCTTGCCAATCTCCTTTTTTGATTCAAATTTTCTCCAAGGACCAATGAAACTGTAGGAAAAGGATGATGGGATGTTTGTAAATTCTGAATCATGTGCTTGCTTTTTGCTTTCTAAGTGACAACCAAATTTTGGAGAAATTGCAATTTTTAATGCATTTGATAGGCCACATGGGTAAGTTCAACATGGGGATAAGAGTCAAAAAGATTATTCAGGACTGAATACAGATAGCACTGGTCTACAAATTTTGGGAACTTATCGACCTCCAAGATAAAATGTGTTAATTTCACATATTTTGATTAGATGTATTAGACAACAAGTGATACAGGTGCTCGTTGGCTAAAGTTTTCAAGATATTTCACAATAAAGATTTATACCCAGGTGAATATATTTTCCTACAAGGGAGGGGAGGTGTCTAATGATCATGATGCCTTGTAACTTCTCGACAAAGTATGGTAGAACAATGAAAATGGTACCACATGGAAGTGTATAAATTTATCTTCACTTTGAGAATAGCAAAGCTATGGCAAGGCTATGAAAAACATGTGGAAAATTTGCTTAGGTCCTATAAAGTAATTCGTGCAAACATGTTACTGAAAATTCACTTCACTCACATTTAGACTATTTCCCTTTGAACTGTGGGGCAGGGAGTGATGAGCATAGGCAAAAAGCATGAAAATATTACATGAAAAACCAATAAATGAATGGAAAGTTATGTTATTAATATCAATAAAAATATAAATTTATAATGATTGGTGTGGCACCATTCTAATTGCTATATCACATTTTGTAGAAAACTTATGGAGCATAATCGCACATTCTCCTTGTAATTTTGAATTATTTTGATGCAATTTTGACCTGAAGCTGTATCTTGGAAACTGGAGCCAATTAATACTCAAGACTTAATTTTTCTTTTTTAGTGACCCAATTCTGGTAAAATTAAGCTACTTTCATTTCTGAGGCTTTCTCCTTGTAGACCAGTGTAGTAACAAAGTAACACAGTAACAAAGTTCTATGAAATGTAACTATCTGCTATCTCAATAAATAAGTTATTCCAGATCACAATCATTCCTGGTAAACTCACCACACTGATGGAAGCAGAAAAAACTTAGTAAAACATAACACAATTCCCGATTTTGTTCTATGCTTGTGATAAACCCAGTGTGTAGGTACATGTTTGTACAGTATTTGAGTGGAATTTAAACAGCTGTTACACATGCTAGTAAAATACAGTTAATGTAGACCAGAGTTCTAGATAACCTTTGTTGAAGTCACTGGCTGGTATAACAGAGCATTGATAAAACCGCACAAGCTCTTCCTTTATTGCTTTCATGAAGACAGAGACCTCAAGGTTGAAAGGTCTAAGCAGAGATGCTAGTAATCAAACCAACCATTTTCTTTGTCTCTCTTCCTTGTGGAAAATGGCTATTTCAAGGAGAAATTGCAAAGTCATCTGACCCATAGGTAGATCTTTGGAGAATGTTCTTCAGTGTATTCCAGTCAATTGTTCTGGTTTTTCACCTTGACAGTTCTCATTTGGAAAAAATATCTATTTTTGTAATATTTGGGCTCCTAGGGAGGGAGGGAGGGAGGAGACGGGGAGAGGGAGAGGGAGAGGGAGAGGGAGAGGGAGAGGGAGAGGGAGAGGGAGAGGGAGAGGGAGAGGGAGAGAGAGAGAGAGAGAGAGAGAGAGAGAGAGAGAGAGAGAGAGAGAGTGTATATATATCCAGGTTAATTAGTTTTCTTCTTTTTCAAAAACCTCTATAGAGAGTATCATTTTGCTGAAATTCTGCACAACTGACTTTAATAATATAGCCTCATTTTCAAGGAGTGGGAATAAAAGCATAGTTGTGAAAAATCCAAACAAAAGTACTTGCTAGATAAAATGATTTCATATGTTCAGTCTTTTGAAGGCATAATCATTAAGTAGACTTGTTAGTCAGGTTTGCAGCAAAGGAGGTTCTCCTGAATTATCCGTGTCTGTGCGTGCTTGTGTGTGCGTGTGTGCGCACATATGTTTGTGAGTATAAACATGGCCTTTAAAACTTTGCTTTTTTTAAAAAAAAAAATTAGTGTAGCTACTTGCAGGTTGCAACTTTTACAGCACATATTGATTGTGGCCCTTATGGTATGTAATTGTTACAGCTAATTAAAAATCATATTCTATTTCTCATTTTAGATTTCTATCAGAAATAGATTAAAATTCACATTCAGAATAGTGTTCTTTACATAAAGTAAGATACATTCTTTGTCCTCACCCCTTCCCTCCTCAGCAGGGGGGAAGAGGTCTCTAAAGGGCAACCAGTCAAATTACATAACTTACTCCTGGACTTACTCCTGGAACCCTGAGGTGGCCTTGGTTCCCAGGCTGAGCAGGCAAAGAAATCATTTTAATTCCATAAACTACTTGTGAGATGTAATTATACCTTACATAATGAGCTATTTTGTTCTTTTTGCAAACAATTTCTATGGCGGTCTTCTACTATAGTTTAAATGGAAAATCATGCAGGTTAATAGCTGATCCCCCACCTGGAACACTTTCTCAGTCCTCTCCCTTTATTTTTCAGAAAGTCTATAAAAGATTTGAAGCTCTGAGGCTGATAAAATAGTGGAATCATTTTTCTTCAGCTAGTGCTAGTCTACCATTCAGCCATTCCTTTAGGAAGTATAGTAGCCATTAAATCACTTAAATGGTTTAGGAACTGGAAGTGTCCTTTAAAAGAATCTGGGAATGAAACTTCTATAGATAACTGCTAGCCTCCAGAAACTAGGAGTTTATTTTATTTGATGTTATTATGTTATTTCTTATCACTGAGCAGACATACAGTAGTGCAAATGGCAGAATCTTATCTATATCATTAATCTATGAAGTGCTTGACTTCATGAGTCCTAGGAAACAAATGGAGATTTCACTATACAATGAATTTATCCTTCTATGACAATTCTTAGGAAAGATTTTCTTGGGTCCTATAATTTCTCAAGGAAGGAAGGAAGGAAGGAAGGAAGGAAGGAAGGAAGGAAGGAAGGAAGGAAGGAAGGAAGGAAGGAGGGAGGGAGGGAGGGAGGGAGAGAAAGAAAGAAAGAAAGAGAAAGAGAGAGAGAGAGAAAGGACATCTTTTAAACTTCAGTGAAAGAGAGTAGTCATTGAAAATATTAAACGGCTAATGAACCAATGTTTCAAAAATATAAAAATTAATATATAATAGCATAACAAGAATGTGTCATGTTGAATTGAACAGAAAAAGAAAGAGAAGAAAGGACTTTTAGTTATCTGTTTCTAGAATAGCATACAGGTAGGTCTTGACTTATGACCACAATTTCCATGGCTAAGTGATGTGGACATAAAGTAAGATGTCATTCCTGGTTGCCATCATTAACCAAGAATCATGTGTCATTAAGAGAAAGAAGTCCCAGGTAAACAGCATGGACACGCTGCAGTGAGGTGGGAGTGGCCCTGAGAGGCTGGTACAGACTGTGCATGAGATGGGGGGGGGGGGAATCCTGCAGTTTAGCACAAAGCTACAGCTGCCCTGGAATCAGGGGTGAAATTCAGCAGATTCTGACAGGTTCTGGAGAACCGGTAGTGGAAATTTTGAGTAGTTCAGAGAACCGGCAAATACCACTTCTGGCTGGCCCCAGAGTGGGGTGCGAATGGAGATTTTGCAATATCCTTCTCCCAGGAGTGGGGAGGAAATGAAGATTTTGCAGTATCCTTCCCCTAGAGTGGGGTGGGAATGGAGATTTTGTAGTATTCTTCCCTTGCCACGCCCACCAAGCCATGCCCACAGAACCGGTAGTAAAAAACCCTGAATTTCACCACTGCCTGGAAGTCTTGTCCTTCCCAGCCCAGCCCAACAGCATAGTACAAATCTGTTGTGTCCTGGCAAGTCTCAGTCATCTCACCTTACCCAGCACCACTTAGCTACTGCCCTCACCTGGCATATCTCCCCTGTATCTATTCCATTTTGGCTGCCCTCACACAATCATTGGGCTGGATCCCAATCTTCCCCACGTGCCTGTTTGCCTTTCCAGCTCCTCCTTTATATTAGCAGCAGTTGTCCAGGAATTAAAAATCTAGGGACTAAAAATGTTTGCTATTGTGGCCCTCAAACTAGTACTCATGCAGCACTCAGGACAATTTGAGATTTAGATGCAGCTATACAGAAGAAACTCTAAAGAGTTTATTATCTACAGTTTAGCACAGAAAGAAAAAGGAACCTCCTCTGCTCTGGAACCATCTGGAACTTTCTGACAGCTGAAACCAAGATTTCTAAGACTTCCATCAGAAGAGAGAGACATTTCCAAAGAAAAAGTCAGGCAACTGGCAATGAAAAGGACATGTTAATTTCTATCATACGTAACAAGGAGACAGAGTGGTGGCACAAAGTTAGGTGAGTCTCAGAGTAGTCTTAGGTAATTTCTACCACACAAATCATTAAACAAACAAAACTACTTCTCCTCCCCCTCCTTCTATCAGGGATGCTTTAAATTCAACCAGCTTCAAATTACAGTCAGCTTTATGTCAGTTCAGCCCTGTGCTTTCGCTATTTATGATTAGCTGAATTATGATTTATTATGAAGTTGCTTTAGCTGGACCGCTTTATAAAACCTGCCTAGCTGTGTCTAATTGGGACTACAATCATAGTTTTATGGTTTCTATTTGTAGCTTCAGCTTTTAATAAATAGATTTATATAGCAGGAAACAACAAACAGTAAAACAATAACTAAATTTAAGAGTAGGAACAAATAGCTAGCTGGCTAGTCATGAATGTCTAATATATAAACCTCCCAACTAGTGTAGGTCCCAATAAATGGATATTTTAAGCAGTTGAAATTCCTGAATATGAGACAGTGTCTTTTTTTTTTTTTTAATGCAGAAATGTATGATAATCTTCGGTAGCGCAGGAGCTAAACTACTCTGAACACAATTCATATACATTTTCTAGCTTTGCATTCTAGTATTATTTTAAATGTGCCCCCTTTTTTCAAACCAAACTAAAAGCTGAAATCTTAATGTGGACTGTACTCTTTTACATCTAACCAATTGTTTATGAGTATCACTTAAAAACATAAAACCAAACGTTTCTGCTGAACCAACAGTCTTTTCTTTAAAAACTGGGAGGAAAAATATTTTCCATTATGGGGATCTTGTCAATAAAGATGTATCAAGCTTTTAGCTGCATTTTAAACTTGAATACACATCTGCTTGAGGTTAGGAACATTATATTTCCCTACTTGGTAAAGCAATTCTGCAAGAACAATCACTTTCTTTAGAATTTCCTCCCTCAGGAGAAACCTCCTGATATTTAGCTTCTATCTTAACCTTGGTTTTAACTAATTAATAGATTACATCATATATTACGTTTAGCTTTTACTTAGCAAAGCAAATGACAGCCTGATTTTTTTTAACCCACCTAAGCAGTACACAGGGTCAGGTGTATGCAATCAGATTTGGTCCCATTGTGTAGACAAGCTGCTGTTTATTTAGCTTAGTCAAATTTATATGGCCATACTTCTCATAAAACAAGCGACTCTGGGCATGGCGTAAAATTTATTCAGGACACCAGCACTCAGGATGATTTTTGCCGTATCTTGGGCTGGAAGTAGTTATAGCTGGAAATTTTATGCTCAGAGGAAAATGAAGGGCTATGAAACTTTTATCTGTTTTAAACAAACACTACCATGTCTGTTGTGCTTAAAGTTATATTCAGTTGTTTTTACAGTCTATCATCAGCAATTACAAAAGACAATAGAAACCCATCACTAGTTTTTGTTTGTTTGGGAAGCATCTATACATGAAGAAGCATTTTACCATAACACCTGTAAGATATTATTGCTACTTACAGTTACTAATGTTTAATAATTAGTCAAGGAAATTTCAAATCAAATTTCTCCGGGTATTCCCCTGATTTCAGGAGGAAGTAACTCCTTTTAAAAAATGAATACATTTAAAATGGGTTGTTTAGAACAAACCTGCTTTGCAGGTTTGATGGTAGAAAGTGCCAGGAAGTAAGCTATGTTTGTTCAGTATTAGTTGAAATATTTGGGCTTCATCTTTTTAAGCTGCAAAAATCTAGACAAGTAGTAGATGGCAGCAAACAGATACAAAACACTTTCTTGGCTGCCATCTAACAATCCTTTGAACTTTTGTAGCCTAGTTCTGCAAGCCCTTTATATTGTCAGTATTTCCCCCCCTCCCCAGTGCTGTGGAGTTGGAGTTGGAGTCGGAGTCGAGGAGTCGGAGTCGGAGTCGGAGGAAATTTTGGGTACCTGGAATCGGAGTCGGAGTCGGAAGTACAAAAAAACCTGAGGAGTCGGAGTCGGAGTTGGACATTTATCTCCTGACTCCATAGCCCTGACAGTACTGTGGAGTCGGAGTCGGAGTCGAAGAGTTGGAGTTGAAGGAAATTTTGGGTACCTGGAGTCGGAGTCGGACTCAGAGTCGGAAGTACAAAAAACTGAGGAGTCGGAGTCGGAACATTTATCTCCCGACTCCACAGCCCTGCCCCTCCCTTCCTTTTCAGACTTCAGTTATTCTTTCTTCAAAATACTTCTGCCCTGGATGTTTTAAACATCCATGTGTACAGACACATTTTAATTTTATTTTATTGAGCTTCATAAAAAATACTATCATTCAAAGCCATCTGCATCAATGATCTTTGGCTTCCAAAATGGCAGCTGTGACTGATTGATCCTGCCCCTTTTTATAAGCAGGCTCCTGTTCAAAAGAGGTGGGACTTTGATCATCAGGTCAGACCCACATTTTGAAGCTAATGGCCATCACTGTGACAATCCCTACTTCAATTTATGAAGTTATTGATAAAACACAATAACTATATAAATTAAAATGCTACTGTAGGAAGTACTATCTGTATGGAAAGAAATATCCTTCTGGGTTCTGTTACAAGTGGTGAAAAAGACACTGGAAACATGGAGAGTGCTTGGAAAGATGGTTTAATGGTGGAGATGCTGAGTGTACCTTGGTTTTATGCCCTCTCTGAGCTTTGAACTTCCTGGGGCACAGGAAGAGTATCCTGATTGGTTGTCAGACTCCCAGGGGGTGGGTGTCTTAGCTAGCCTTGCTGGCTGATGTAATCTTCCCTGGTGCCATGTGGTGAGTTTCTGTTGCTAGATGGGTCCTATTGTGTTGCAGATGATGGTCCATTGACAAACATGGGAGGAATGAGTGAGCTTGGCTGCGACCTTAATGGCCCATTGACAAAGATGGGGAGAGGCAGAAAGCTGCATTGGCTTTAAAACATGTTTCTCCATTTCTCATCCAGGGGAATGTAATATTCTGCCTTTTTAATATTTCCTAAAATATTTCATTCTTCTAGGAGAGGGGTGAGTGCTAACTTCCTACAATGGAAAGCCTAAATAACTCTAACTGGAAAAAAAAGGATGGGATGGAGAAATGATGAGGAGAATAAAGAGAAAAAACATGTAAAAGGAAAGAAGAAAGTTAAAAAAAATGAAAACTCAAACACCAAGAAATCCCAGGCTAAGAAATTTCACTAGTATCCATCAAAATAATAGTTTTAATTTGCATTGATACAATTCAATATAATATACTTTTTAAATATCGAATTAAACCCAGACCGTTCAAAATCATAGTAGCTTGTCTCCCCAAAATAGTAAGATATAAACCATGGTTTACAAACCAGAATAGCTGGATTCACTGATTGCACTAAGGCAAAACTGAACTGTTATAAATGAATAAGATGTATAAACCTAGCCGGTTTGTGTGACGCATGACAGCGTCAGATTTACCTTCCCATAGTGAAGTGCTAGTCTAAGTGATAGAAAAGAATATATTGCAACAAGTCCTGTGGTACAGAGTAAAGGCTTATTTCTAACAAAATCCATGACAACATGAATTCTAGTGACAAGTAGAATCTACCTAGTATTTAGGAACATGATCCAGGCCAGGAGTCTCCAACCTTGGCAACTTTAAGCTTGGCGGACTTCAACTCCCAGAATTCCCCAGCCAGCTTTGCTTTGCTGGCTGGAGAATTCTGGGAGTTGAAGTCCGCCAAGCTTAAAGTTGCCAAGGTTGAAGATCCCTGATCTATGTCTTCAAAGGAGGGATCAAAATGGCAGAAGCCACTAGGGAGTTGAAGCCTCAACCCTGTTTAAAGTGTGTCTTTTGTATTGCATGCACATACTAATGTGTCTACCATTTTCACATCATTGATATCCCTTCCATGTTCTCTTTTTCATATTCATTGTTTTCTGCAATAAACAAAACCTCTGTGAAGAAGTTAGGAGATTGCACATAGTTTTTATTTTTTAATGCAAAAGCCATGTTAAGAAATGTCTTAACATTGGCCTTCTTACAGCATACTGGGCTTACAGCATTACAGCACACAGAGAGCTGTTTCTCTATTTTGCACTTCCAAGAATGTTTACATGCCAAGGAACTCTCACTCCAATTTGCTTTGAATAATGCTATAATACATTTTTCTCCTCAATTTCACACTTTCCAAAGCACCGCTCAAGCTGGGAGATCTATTTTGATTTGCCTCTTCGTTTCAGTGTGGATGAAAAAAATATACGCATGTACAATTTGAATAACTAGGACTTACTTTTTCCTTATTCCATGGTTTTTGTCCATGGATTTTATTATTTTTTAAAAATGAAGTTAATTTCTGTCTCCTCATGCCCATATACAAATACGCACATATAAATATGCAAATATTTCTTTCTGTACTTATAGCAGATGGTTCTCCGTATAAAACATATTAAACAAAGGAGGTTTGGGGCAGTTTTAATCTTTCTTTTCTTTTCTTTTCTTTTGCATTTTAATATTTAGTATCTGATTAAATATATTTAAAAGAATAGGCCACCTAGAAAACATTTGCTAGCTTTATAAAAATTTTAAAAAAACAACAACCCCACACTATTAAAACAAATCAACACTCAGCTCCAAGCACAGATGATATCTTATTTTTAAAAACAGCTACATCAAACAGATAGACAGCCTCTATTTGCATAAATCAGGCCTGTCAGATGGTGTGTTTTTAGTTCAAGGAGAGGAAATTAATTGCAAATGCCATGTAGATAATTTGTGCTATAGGGCCAGATACTTAGGATTAGGATTTTGGTTAAAAGGACAAATCTTAAATTAATGAATTTTCTTCCCATTAGGGTTAACTATAGAGCTACTTCTCAGTGGGGTATTAATTGCTTCTCTTTGGCAAAGCTCTTTCTAATAAGGATGCACTGGAAGGGGTATACCATCAGCACAGTGTGGAAAGAATTATATATTCAGCACCTGGTTGGTACCAAAGCAAATTCCATGATGGGGTATTTTGTGTGCCACTTTGAAATCTGAAGAAAGGGAGGAAGTATTATAATAATCCATCCCACCCTATGAAAGACCCCAAACACTCCCTGCATTTATTTCAACAGCCAAGACATCTGGAAATGGTCATTACTTTCACAGTGCCATAAAGTATCAAATATGGGTTTGGATATTTATTTTAAATTTCAGACTCATTCACTAAGCTGAAACAGGGCCTTGATGTGATTAACTAGAAATATTGACAATGTACCTTACTGCTAAACATGAATAAAGCAGTTTAACCATTCAGGTAAACATTAAAGAGAAAAAGAAGGTGAAAAACAGCACCCAAATAGATCAATTCAGTGTTCTCCTTTCTCCTTCCTTGCACTCAACGAGGCCTAGGAAGAACCAAAAACTTGTGTTCTTATAAACTTGGTTATCATAAATTACTGTAGCTGCAGGGAGACCTGTACAATGGACTAGCCTGGGAAGTCTGATGAAATGGATGAGATCAATAAAGAGAACAGATGTCATATATCTTAAAATAGACATGTTGTGGAAGGGGTTGTGCCACTATAAAGATAGCATTTTTTAAAAAAGGATTTTTATGTAGAAAACTTTCTTATACTGTCCAAACGTGGAGATGATGGGAAGTGTGCCCAGATAAGGATCAGTGACAGATGTTTCCGATTAATAATAATATTAACTACAGCAGTGGGACAGAATACCCTTCATCAAACTGAGTCTTTTCAACATGAATATGCCGGTGGGAATAAGTGTGATAAGTGACCAAACATGTCACACTTTGGGTCAGTATTCTTCAGGACCTTATCCCCATATTGAGGACTTGGCTTTTCACAGAAATCTCTCGTATCTTTTAATTGCAGTCAAAAGTTAAGCCACATGCACCCCAAAGGTTTGCCTGTTGCAGTAAACAGGTATCAAGCCTATATCTAGACCAGTGCTCTAGAGTAGGGGTCCACAACCCTCAGGCCATGAACCAGCACTGGGCCCTGGCATGCCAGCAACTGGGTCACACAAGCAAGTGAAACCCCATCTGTGTTGTGGCCCATCAGCGGCCTGTGTAGCTAGTAGCTGATTCAGACAGCGAGGAGGCTGGTGTGGTGCTGCGCCAGCAGCCTGGGCAGCTGGCACTCGAGTCAGACAATGAGGAGGCTGGAGAAGATGTGGTGCCAGAGGTGGGGATTCAGCCAGGGCCTTCAGAACCTCCAGAAGCTCCCTTAAGTGAAGAGGACGAAGAGGAGGAGCCTCTTCTCGATGCATGGGTGCACAGAGTTGCTAAAAGGCAGGAGTGGCTCCTCAGGAGGAGGTCTCCTCGAGAGTAAGGCTTGGGACTAATTGGCCACTCCCTTAGCCTATTTAAGGAGGAACACTGACTGAAGCAATTTGCAGGGAACAATTTTGTTCACATACCTTCGTGTCTTGTCTTGCTTATCTTATCAGCTTCCTGCAAATTGCTTCTGGGCATTCTGCCAACCATAGTAAGCTTTCAGTTATTATTCTTTGAATTCTTGGTGGCTGTTAATGCAGTTAATTAACAGCCGTTGGTGTAAAAGAATGGTTTATTTAGAAAACTAAGGTTTGAACGGACTTTGTGTGTGCTGCGTTCTTTGGGATCCATAGCTCGGGCAGAACAATCTGTGACATATAGGAAGCATGCGAAACCATGCCCTCTCTGGTCCATGGAAAAACCTCTCTCCTCAGAACTGGTCCCTGGTGGTCAAAAGGTTGAGGGCCACTGCTCTAGAGTTTAAATTCTAGGCTTTTTCTCCCACTGCTCCTTATCAGCTGTTCTCTTCAAGGCCATGGAGGAAGCAGAAATTAGTTGACTCAATAGCCTGGGGACTATTGATTAATGTCTTAGCAACCTGTCTTGTAACAGTATGAAGTTCACTATGTTTTTGTGGCAAGCAGTGCAGAAGGCCTTGATGGGACCTGAATGACCAATTCTTTCATCACTGAAACTCCTCCTGGGAGCCTCCCAGCTACTTCTTTGTCTGGGCTGTTATTTCATACATTAAAATACTTTCATTTAAAATTATCCCTAAATAACACCAGAAAACAGCTCATAGGTATATGTAAAGAATAATGCATGAATATCAGGAAACCGATTAGAATATGGCCTCAGCAATCAACAAATACTCACTAGATATATTGGATTACAAGTCCAAGAATTTTCAGCTGTCATGGGAAAAAGACTAGGATCCCTAGAAACTGTACGTGAGGAATAAAAAAGGAGGCCAAGCTTTTTAGGATTCGGATTCAGAAAGGAATAGAAATGTCAAGATGGAGCTAAAAGACTCCTATACGCAAGAGAAACAGCAGCTGCTCGGAAAGGTCTGGCTTCTGGATAACCTTTATACAATGTTAGGCCCTTTCCAATAATTAGCTTTTTTGTCATCCAATCCAGGTTAAAACATGCCAAAGCATTCCTTGGACTATCTTTGGATTTATTTCAGATTTCTAGTTGAGTAGGCATGAGGAAAGTGACTCTGAAGGAGAAAGATAGAAAGCTTGTGTGGATTTAGCTTAGAAAATGAGAAGAGAAATTAGATGCCATCTTCTGTCTGTTTCTCATGCTCCAAACAGGGAAAGAAAGAAATAAAATATCTGATAGGCAAAGCCATGCCCTCTGTTCTCTTTCTGTCTTCCCTCCCTGAAACTCTCTAATGTCCAGGCTGTTTTGGGAACATCCTTAGGAACAAAACCATCTGGCTGTAGGGCCATCTGAATCTTTAAAATCTCTTTACTGTCTTGAAATTACATTTCCTAGAAAGGAAACAATGGAAATATATTTGAATTGCTTGCGGTGGCAAGACCCTAGGTACAATGTGATTTGATTATGAAGGGGTTCATCTCGCACTAAACCCAGGACTGCACCTTCATCTCATAAGCCTCTTGGAATAAAGAGCAAAACTTAATTAGGATTCATTTGAGATGCAGCAGCTATAGAATTTCCCGCCCAAAAATGCTGCAGGCGAGGAATGTTTTATATAGGTACATTTCTCCTCTCTTTTTTTTCTTTTTAAAGATTGAAATGGAAGTGGTGGATAATATATATTGTACTGGAATATAGCAAAGACATTCTGAATAAGACTGCAGGATGGCCACTGAGCTCAGGTCAAAAATATATTTGGCTTTTTAAGAAAGTTGCAGTCTGACACTTTTAATTATTCAGTTTTTACACATTACTTTGGAGTTGTTTTTTGAGAGATATGACAGCCACCATTTGTCAATTTTGTTGAACATAGAGTGAATGATGTACAAGGAATGAACTTGTCTTGGGTATAATTAGCAACCTGGATACTATTTCTGGATTTGTTAGATCATCATTTCTTTGGAGTGTTGACTCTATTGAGAAAAAGAGAATACAAGAGTCTACTTACCAAAGAAAATAGGTGGGTGGAGAATGTTGCAAGTATACAAGACAGTTGAAAAACCAAAAAGGACATTGGAAGTATATCTGAAAGGAGGATGCACTGAAACTGGTAGACCATGAAGGTTTACTGAATACTGAAGAGACCAAACTGGCCTACAAGAACAGACAAAGCACAAAATAGAGAATAGAAAAGAGACACAGCAAGGCAAAGTATTATATGGCCAGTACATTTAAAAAATAGTTAAGTCAAACAGATAACAACAAGATAACTATGATCAGAAAAGTTGAAAAAAGGGACAGAGCTGGCTGCCCAAGACCAAGCCTTAAGAACAAAAACAGAGAAAATCAAAATTAACAGCAAAAGATGGCAAATGTCACCTCTGCAAAGAAGCTGAAGAAATAACGGACCACCTAGTCCCCTGTTGCAAGAAGATTGCACAGACTAACTACAAAGAGTGGTATGACAAAGTTGAGAAAATGGTGTATTGGAATATCTGAAAGAGATACTGTTTGGCTGCAAGCAAGAACTGATGGGCCTCTGCCGATCAGGCAACTCAGCTTGGATCGTCAGAGGCATTTAAAAGAAAAAAAAGGGGTTTTTTTTCTTTTAAAAGCCTTTGAAGATCCCAGCTGAGCCGTGCGATCATCAGAGGCTTTTTTTTTTACTTTTAAAAGCATTTTTTTGGCCGAAGAGGTTGTAGAAAAAATGCTTTTAAAAGTAAAAAAAAGCCTCTGATGATTGTGCGGCTCAGCTGGGCATGGGGGGAGGGCAGGGATTTTTGCTACTGGTTCTCTGAACCACCCGCCTTCATCGCTACCGGATTGGGCGATCCGGTCCGAACCAGGAGCATTTCACCCCTGAGATAGTGGATGTGGCAGTACTTGGAGACAACAGAATAGAAATAACTGGGGGGAGGGGAGGAGGGGAATCACAAAATCCAAAGACTTGCAAATACAAGTAGAATAACTGTGGCAGAAGAAAGCAAGGATAAAGGCACCTTGAGTGCAATCCCAAAACACCACTTGAATACCATTGGCATTGACAAAATCCCCATCAGTCAATTGCTAAAGGCAGCTTTATTGAAAAAAATTACATCCTGTGATGCTAGTTTTAACATCATCAAAGAACAACATTTGCCTATCTCATATCCTTGGGAAGGACTCAATAGGTGGATAAAATAACCAAATCTAGTCTAAACATTTGGCCAACTGTGTGACCAAACTGAGTTAATAATTTTGTATGAGATGTATCTTCTAGATGCTCTTCAAGATCAGCCCTGCATTGCATTTATCTAGTCATGAAATAACTAGAGTGTGAGCAACCATCTGAAGGGTCTCTTGATGTGTTGCAGATCAGTTTTGTTTTGATTTCAAATAAATCAACACAAAGGTAGAAAAAAAGGAAGTTCAGTTGTAAAAATGAGCAAGTGTAATATTACCAGAGACGACAACAGCCAATTATAGAATGGCCCATAGTCACATAGTATATTCTGCACTATAGCATAATTTGAATTTAAAAAATAGCCCTGGCTAACCACACAAATGAGACAATGAGTTAGAGAATGTTATTCTTTTGAGTTTAGTATCTTCCTTTTGGACAGAGTTTCTGACAGTAGGAAAAGGGGAAATTTTAGAGATATGTTGTTCATATTTTTGTACTCTTCCAAAATGCCAAATTGTTTTAAAAACTTGAAGTCCATGTTTTCTTTTTGAATATTTGGAGGCTCTTTGCTTTTATTACTTTATATTTTATTTGAGATTTTCCTAATTTTTAGAGATAGTCCTAAAAATAAATCATTTATCAATTTTTTTTCTAAGCTGTGTTTAATTTTAGAACATTATACTCTTATTACTACTCTTTTCCTTGAAAACCCCAATATTTTAGCTTACAACCTTTGACCGTTTGAGGTCAAAGTATTCTTGAATACTTTTTTTTCCAGATCTCTTACTCAATTTTTTTAGAAGGGATAATCCAAATGTAATAAATTCAGTCATGATTTAATATCTTTAATTCTTATTTTGTTTCAGTCATTTGCCTCACTCTTGAAATCTTTGGAATAGTGACTGATTCTGTTTCTCCCTTCCAATGTTTTATGTTTCAGCACACGTTGATAGATATTTATTTCTTCTTAATAATAAATGCAATTAGAGCTCCAGAGCTCCAGTTGGCAATTAATATCCTTAGTGCACTTCCCTTCAGCTATCAACAGAGGAAGCACTGCCATGCTATTAATAAGATGCCAAAGAAAGGGGATTTTAAAGGAATTTTCTTTCTCCAACAACAATGTCCCCATTTTTAATGGTCCCTTGAGAAGAACACAGTCTACTAAGTGAATTGATGGGTACTTATTTAGCAACTTATTTATGCAACAAAAGCATTAACTAGGGCCTCATCCAAGTATCCACACTGCTGTTTGTTCATTTGATTAGTTGTTCTTACAATAGCTGAAAGCATAAGCTTATATAAGGTTTTTCTCAGATATAAATCAGAACAAATTCCCAAATGTTAAGTTTCTTTCTCTCTGGGTTTGTAAGGCTAAAGGGAGTTCAGTTGTCTCTTTCTCCTTTGCAACAAGGCCATGATTTAAGTCAAAAGTTCATGGTAGGAGTCAAAGTAGAAGAAACTGTAGATTGAGGAATCCTGGGCTGGCAGTGGACATGTCAAAGTTTATATTTGTCTAGACTCTAGAGTCTTTTGATCTCTTTCATCTCCATATATTTGCACACATTGCATTAGCCCCAACACTAGCTTAAACCTCTACCAACTCTTTAAATATACCCAGAGGTAGACATGCACAGAGGCCCAGTCTCTTCTTAGGTACTCAAAGGTACCACCCGTGGTTCAGAAGTCCTTTGTATCAATCCATCTGGTGTGCCCATTGTGCCATTACCAAGGCAGAGGTCTCTTTAGAAAATCACTTATATTTTGTCAGCTCATATTTGGCCAGTTGCAATGAACTCTACATGTAGCTTCCCTTGAAAACTATTTGGAAGCTGCAATTGATTCAGTGTGCAATGGTATGAGAAACATGGGCATGCCCATGTAATAGCTTTGCTTTGTGAACATCTACTGACTCCCAGAAGGCTACCAGGTGCAATTCAAGGTACCAATTGTTACTTACAAAACCAAATGGCTACGAAGATTCTCACTCATCCAGGTCATGGTTATCCCAATGGTGCTTTTTCAAGAGGCAACTGGACCTTCTTGTTTTTCTTTGAAGATGGATGAGAAGTACTGTAGATGAGAAGTGAAATGTCTTCAAAGAAAAACAAGAAGATTCAATTGCCTCTTGAAAAAGCACCTTTAGGACTACCTATAAAGCCCTTCTTGGTATTGGTCTTGATTATCTAAGGGACTGTCTTCCACGACTTCTTGCATCCTATATGATTGTGGGCAGAGTTGGAATGATCCATCCATCAAGCAATATCATCTGAGGACATCCTTCTCTACTGCATTATTTGCCTTCTGGAACAACATTACCACTGAGATTCAACTGGCTCCCTTCCTCATCATGATTAAAAGAATGCTAATATCTTGGGGCTTCCCCACAGAGCTAGATTGAGTGATGGGTCCTTGGCATAGGTTGGCTTTATAATAGACATTTTTTTCTCCTCTGGATATCTGTCATGTTTTACTTCTATTTTTTTTTAAAAAAATATAATGATGCTATTTCCATACCCTCCCAAATTTTAAGGAGTTGGGTGACTAAATAAATAAATAAGAATAGAAAGTAAATACTAATAATAATAATGGTAAACCACTTCCTTATCTTTCCTAGCCCCCCCCCTCCTATGGTTATACAGAATACCAGTGAAATCATCAATACTTGAACTCAACTTGAAAAAAGTATTTTATTATATATGTCTTATACAACGAATCCACAATAGGGTCAAGTTAGGTGTACTAGCGTGTAAACCATGAAAGAGAAAAAGTCATTACTCTGACGGCATAGTTTTCTTTAAAATAAAATGTTGGCTCTTGTTCCATATTATTTGATATTGTCCAATTGATCATTGTGGAATATTTTGGCCTGTAAAGGTTCAGGAGTTGTGAATATACTTTAACAAAAGCTGTATAGAGGTTGCCGTCAGCGAGAAGAGAATAAAAACAGAGCTAATGATTGTTTGAGCAGAGCCAAAGGTATGTCAGGGGACTTAGCTCTTCAGATGTGTTCACCCTTATAAATTAAGCCAATGCTTTTAATCCAGGATACGCCTGTAACAATTATGCCCTTATGTGGTTGATTTGTGCTTACCAGCAGGAAATCAGGACAGAAGGAAAGAAAGAGAGATGGAAGCATGTGGTCCTGGTTTCAAAGCTAAAGGGAGAAAGAACTTTATGGTATTGAACAGAATTTGCATGGTATTACTGCAGAGATTGACTACCACAAAGCAAAGAACAAACAGCCAGGTTCTGGTGCATGTGTTCATTAAGCAGAATTAGACTATAGTGTTATCCCCAGGCAGTGTTAAATTTCTTTGAGAAGAAGTTGCCAATATTCAGTAGAATCTTTTAGTCTGCAGCTGTCCATGATGCCCTACAGTGATAAATGAATAGTGGGGTGTTAAATTGAAAGTGCAGAAAACTGCATACTTCAAGAACAATAGATAGCCTAGGAAAAAAAAAAAGCCTGTTACAATAAAAATATCTTGGAAGGATAGTGAAAAAGTTCTAGCTTTTCCCGCACCCCAGCTTTAACAGACAGTTGAAAAATAAGAAAGCTAAATAATACTGCTGTTATGCATAGTAATCTATAAATATTCTAGAGTTTGCACATTTATTTTTATTCCCATAGCAGCTGTAGTTTTTTTTATATATATATGCTGGTTTTCTTTAACACTATATTCTCCTATACCCTCTGCCATCATGCATATTGCTTGTAGATCCTAAAAAATTGTAATAAGTCTATACTTATTTTATACTTATATAGACTATACTTATATAGAAGACTATATGGACATTTCTGCACTAACTAACATATCATATATCACATTGATTACTGAACACTTTGAAATAACTTTCATTTCAGTTTTATTTTGCTTTTTGTACTTGTCTGAGGCAAAAAGCTATCCAAACAGTGCTCATAAATAGACATTAGGAAATGTATTATTAGTGTATTATTGTATTATTGCAATATTAGTCTATTGCATTTTGGGAATAATGTTATATAGGATTGATTTGTTAAAGAGGACATAGTTCTAATTATCAAAGAATCTGATGGATGAAATAATATAAAACAGCATCTTGTTCCCTACTGTAGCCAAACATGTGCTTGCAGGAAATCTTAATCAAGGTTATTAAGAAGTAAACAGAAGCAGCAATGACTGTCAAAGTCAGGTTGTCTCTGCTACTGAAAGCAATATACAGCCTTTTAAAGCCATTGACAGTGAACTCAGAAAGTGGAATCACCATTGAATCACAGTCCTAAGGTGCAGCCATAATCTCTACTAGAAATTATGCTGCTTTCAGTCAGAACTGAAGAAGATTCTTGGATGAGAAGTGAAAAGTCTTCAAGGGAAAACCAAGTCCAGTTGCCTTTTGAAAAAGCATTTTTGGGACAACCGTGACCTAGATGACTGAGAATCTCCATAGACAATGCTTTCAGATATATATCTAAGAATGTCTCTGGGTCTGCTGGAATGAGAGGGAAAAAAAAATTTGGTTGATCTTTCATTCTTAGAGAGATAAAATCTAACTATTTCTTACAACTGACCCTCTCGATAATGAACAATTCAAAATATTCATATATTTTGTCTGATTCCGCATTTACCACAGGAAGGTGATAATTCAGATTTGCTTCTTTTTATAATTTGGGTTTAATAGGATCGACTTCATCTTGAAAATTTTGCTAATCATCATTTTTTTAAAAGATAATGGAACTGTCATGAGCACTATGAAGGATGGAAACAAATCAAGTCCAGATGGCAATCCTATAGAGATTTACATAAAATTAGTTGCAGCGCTCTCAATGAGTACTTGTGCAAGATCCTAGTTCTAATTCTAGTCTTGAGAGAAAAGAGAAAATCTTAACAGGACTTAAAAATACGCCTATGAAATTATTAAGATATAGAGTAGAAATGCTTGACAAAAGCAGATCACAGGACATCTCAATTCAAAATGACAAGATGTTGATTAAGTTTTTATTTATTTATTTATTTTTTTGTCTTTAGACCTGTTGTTATCTCTTAGCCCAATCTGCTTTCTAGGATGGCTGTTATGGGAAAAAATGAAAAGAAGATTTCTCTTGAACTCCTATATGGAAGCAAGGCTGTATAGCCTGCCTAGCCCTTTCTAATTGTGGCTACAATCACTGTTTTATGGTTTCCATTTGTAGCCTCAGCCTTTAATAAATAGATTATACAGCAGAAAATAAGGTATGAAACAACAAAGAGCAAAGCATTAATAAAAGAATAACTAAATTAGGAACAGATCTGTTCTAGTGCTCACTAGCTAATCATGAATATTTAGTATATAAAGCTCCCAGCTAGAGTAGTTCCCAGTAAATAGATATTTTAAGTCTGTTAATATCCCTAAATATGAAAGAGTGTCTGTCCGTCTATCTATGAAATATCTATTGAATATTTCTGCTTAGTATTCAAAATTCTGGTTTAGAGATGTTTTATCTTATCCTATTATGACTGAAACACTGATGGTCTTATTTTATTATTACATAGTTATAAAAGGAACAGTTGGTAGCATTTTATGATCATATTCCAAACACACTGCCTGTGATCAAAGTGGAGATATCTGCATCTATCTCTATCTCTATCTCTATCTCTATCTCTATATCTATCTATCTATCTATCTATCTATCTATCTATCTATCTATCTATCTATCTATCTATCTATCTATTTATATCCCACTTTTCTTACAATGAGGGACACTTCGTCACATAAAAGAGAAATAATTTTGTTCACAGGGAAATTCTAAAACATGTGATCACCCGATGAAAGCTTGTAAAAAATGAACAGGATGGATATGGATGGAGATAGATAGATAGATAGATAGATAGATAGATAGATAGATAGATAGATAGATAGATAGATAGATAGATAGAGATGGATGGATGGATGGATGATGGATGGATGGATGGATGATATAGGAAAATCCATGATGTTACATTATTTCATTTTGTTTTAAGGCAAAGGTAGGGATGCTGTCATGTCAAGCTTGTATTCTGCTGATTATATGACCATCTCTAGCCAGCATTCTTGACACCAGTGTGGAAGAGATTTGCTATTTCCTTCTTACAGGATTTTTCAACCCTTTCCAATCTAGCCCACAGTCATGTTATTCCCAGGTGGTCTCCTACGTAAGTAATAACCAGACCTGGTCCTGCTTAGCTTCTAAACCTAGGCAAGGCAAGCTGCCTGCTGAGTACTACCCTCAATTACAGTATTGACAATTGTTTAAATTGGAGCAATCTCTTTTCTGAGATGAGCTCTGCCAACAGAAACACCATTCTTCCAGATCCCCTAAGTTACTCCAGTCTGGAACTGACATAGCAAATTCCTCCCTCTTGCTGTCTTCTAATATAAAATAAAAATACATATCGAGGTTAAAAAAAATAGGAAAGTTTTTACAGAGATTTTTTGCTTTGGCTGCTCTGAGCAAATGGATCTTGTAAATGACAATGTAATTTTCTCCATCATATTTTATTGTGTAGAAAACATACCTAGGCAGGTATTCCAAACTGAATAATTCTTTAACCTGAATATTTCTGTGACATATTTAAGCCAATGAGAAGATTATTTAAATGAATAGGCAGTAGGGAGATCTTGTTACTTAATGACAGTCTATGCTCGGAATTTAATTAATATTTGGTGTATTATGAACAATTAACTCTAGATCTTAAAAGCCACAATGAACCACTAAAATGGTAACATTACTATATCATGGGTTACAAAAGAACAATATTTCCCATTTTTTCACAAGCTATTCCTCTTCAGAGGAACAAACTTCTCTCAATGTGCAATATTAAGTTCTGCAATAGATTCAGCCATATCTCAGGCTGAATTGTGTTGCTTTGGAAAGCTTATGTGGCTCCCTCAGATAAAATGGGAAATAACCAAAATAAGCTTTATGAGTAATTTGATCCTCCGGATGGCTACAAAATTCTCTATTAAAAAAAGAGCTAGGCTGAAGATACCAGCTGAAGGAAGAACAGTCATGTGACTAATGTGTCTACTTTTGAATTAAAGGAAATGGGCCTCCAATCATATTGCCTTTTGGCAATAATGTGAGAATTGCATAATCTTTTATTTTGATGGCTCTTTCCAACAATATGCTTTTTACTTATTTCCAGCCTTCTGAAATGTTGGACCGAGATTATATAAATGTCTGCCTCAGTGAAATAACATTCTGAATACTAAACAGATTAAAACCAAATTTGGTGGTGATTAGTGGAGAAGGTAACAAAAGAAATGTTGAGTTCCAAAAGAAACCCAATCTGGTTAGGAACAGCATGGAAAGAAATCCTGAAAAAAAATCCTAATGCTCCATTATGTGAGATAGCAACAGATAAATTGCTCAAAATCTTAGCAACTGCTCCTTTCTAAGTCCCTCCTTTCTTCCTCCCAGTGACATGATCCAGGATAGTGTGTATATTTATTTATTTATTTATTTAATTTGTATACCGCCCTTCTCCCAGAAGGGACTCAGGGCGGTGAACAGCCAAAATTAAAAAACATACAATACAAAAGTTAAGATAATTAAAAAGAATTAAATCATTGGCTTCCCAATTTAAAAACCCCAAGTCTATAAAATTTAAAATCCCAATTAAGAGCCATTTAGGCTAGGCCGGCTTGGTGGAATAAATAAGTCTTCAGGGCCTTACGGAAGTTATGGAGGTCCAGGATCAGTCGTATTCCAGGACGCAACTCGTTCCACATAGCGGGTGCCCTCACAGAGAAGGCTCTCCCCCTGGGGGCCATCAGCCGACATTGCTTGACCGATGGCATCCCGAGGAGGCCCTCTCTGTGAGAGCATATTGGCCGGTGGGAAGTTATCGGTAGCAGCAGGTGGTCTCGTAAGTACCCTGGCCCTAAGCCATGGAGCGCTTTAAAGATGAGAACCAACACCTTAAAGCGCACCCGGAAGACCACCGGGAGCCAGTGCAGCTCACGCAGGAGAGGTGTTACATGGGAGCACCATGTCCCCCCCATAATCACCCGCGCAGCCGCATTCTGGACCAGTTGGAGCCTCCGGGTGCTCCTCAAGGAGAGCCCCATGTAGAGAGCGTTGCAGTAGTCCAGGCGAGACGTGACGAGGGCATGGGTGACTGTGCATAAGGAGTCCTGATCCAGAAAGGGGCGCAACTGGCGTATCAGGCGAACCTGATAAAAAGCCCCCCTGGCCACGGCTGTCATATGCTCTTCTAAAGACAGCTGTGTGTCCAGGAGGACACCCAAGTTGCGAGCCCCCTCTGTGGGGGTCAATGACTCGCCCCCAATAGCCAGCGATGGCACCAGCTGGCTATATCGGGACGCCGGCATCCACAGCCACTCGGTCTTGGAAGGGTTGAGTTGAAGCCTGTTCCTTCCCATCCAGACCTGCACGGCCTCCAGACACTGGGACATCACTTCGAGGGCATCATTGGGGTGGTCTGGGATGGAGATGTACAGCTGAGTGTCATCAGCCTAAGATGGCATCGCACCCCAAAACCACGGATGATCTCACCCAGCAGTTTCACATAAATGTAGAACAGGAGCGGCGAGAGGACCGACCCTTGCAGCACCCCGCAAACAAGGCGCCTCGAGGTCGACCTCTGCCCCCCTGCCAACACGAACTGCAACCGGTCAAAGAGATAGGAGGAGAACCACTGCAGCACAGTGCCTCCCACCCCTAATCCCCCCAGCCGACGCAGCATGATACCATGGTCGATGGTATCAAAAGCCGCTGAGAGGTCTAATGTATGTATTTCCCAGTATGATATATTCCTGCAAATATATCATTATTCCTGTGAAAACTGATGGGAATAATTCCAGAATCTAAAATCTGCATTCTTTCCCTATGTTGTTAGAATTTTATTACATAGGCAGAATTATTGCTTTCCTTATATTCCACTTTCCAATTTTACTTTGCCTCAGTAGATTAGTTATTATTGGGGGTGAGTTCTATATTAATTCTTCATTTTTTAATTTAGATTATTTAACGTATTAGCAATTTATAATGGCCATATTTATTTTATCTTGAAGTTTGATTAATGTTTGTATGTGTGTATCATAAGGGTGTTATGGTAACCAACTTCATGTTTGATTAAATTATTGCAATAGTTCACACTGTATTGTTTTAGTGACTTAAAAATAAAGAGATTCTCTGACATGTTACTAAACTTCCTTCTCCTTATAATATCAGCTTTATTCCTTTTCTGAACTTAAATTATTGTTGCTTACTCTTGATCATGCATATGTCTGGTTTAGCTTGGTCCAGGTCTCATTTCCTGTTTTTGAATCAATATCATTTGTTGAGTTCAACCTCAGGATTATTTCAGAGTTCAATAATTTATTCTTATCCTGGCTTGGGCTTCTACTGGACATGGTTTCTCCAAAACAACTGAGCCTTTCAAATAGTGGTTTAGAAAACAGCAGTGACATCAGGATAGGAAAATCTCAGACTTGAAAGTGGGAAAGACTACAGTATCTGAAATGTGAAAAGTGTAATGGTATATGAGAAAGACCTTGACAAAAAAATGGAGATGCTATTTGAAAGGCTCAGTTGTTTTGGAGATGACATGTTCAGTCCAGGAAGTTAGGGAGGGTCCCCTTTGAGCCCCTTTCTCTGCCCATTATGCAACTGTGGGCTATACACTCTCTTATCTGTTTCCTAGGCTGCCTCTCTCTTCCCCATTTTTCAAGGTCTTTCTCACATACAATTACAATTTTCACATTTTAGGTACTCTATTCTTTCCCACTTTCAAGCCTGAGGTTTTCCTATCCTGATATCACTGCTGTTTTCTAAACCACGTGCTAGTTTTGAAGGCATGAACATGTTCTTCATTGAGAATGTATTCCTAATGAATATCCATGATAAGTGGACTTTTGATAATGGCTGATTTTTATTCTTGACCAAGCACGTGGAAATAAATTTGGATAGTTTTTGTGATTTGGAGTCCTTAGCATTTAATTCTTACTCCCTTCTGGGCCTATAATCCATTTGTTGGAAAATTCCTGTAGGTAATTTCCATTCTAGTTTGTACCCAGCACACGTCTAGTCAATCCCTATATCTAGATCAGAGCAAGCACACATGCCACTCAGTGTAGCTAGCAAAAATACAGCTTTATTTATTAAACATCAGCAAACTTCAAAAAACATTCAACTGTCAAAAACAGGATAAAAGTCACAGAAAAGCAGAGAGAGAAATTCAACAGTCACGAATTTACTGGAATGTGATTATTTCAATTTTAACCCTTTTATGTACACAATGGTAGCAGAATAAAGATGAAAAGTAGTGCAAAAGAGGATGTTCTTTTCATTTTATACCACAAAGGCAACCATTTGGTGGATGGGGATAGTGTCTCCAACCATTGAACTTTGAAAGTGTTTCCATATAACATTTGGGAGCAGAACCAGCCTATTTGATCACATGAAATCAGTTTTGCCATAGAGGTCAGTTGATTTATTACTGTCTCATTTTAGTATAGGTAGTTCTCATTTACAACTGGGACCATTAATATGGTTGCTAAGTGAAGCAAGCACTAAATGAAACTGACTATGCTTATGATCTTACTGCAGCTTTCCTTTGCTCAATAGACCTGTGAAGGTCATAAATATGAAGATTGGCAGTAAAACTTATTTTTTCATCAGTATTGTAAATGCAAATGGCCATTAAATGAAGCAGCTACTAAACAAGGATTACCTGTACATCTGAAATTCCAGGAGATGTGTTTATTTTATTTTATTTTTAATTTGAAGCATGTCAGTTGTACAGAATTTATGGATGGCTGGTACTTCATTGGTCTTTCTTTACCCAGATCAGAGACTACCTTTTACTTCCTACCCTGTTCCCATGCTGACATTTAAAGTTCAGCTACCACAGCATTTAGCTCAGCATTTTGAGGGCTTTGTGGCTTGGCCTCAAACTCAGGTTTTGGAGGATGAAGCATTGACCATATGGACATATTCTCATCCTGCCATTACTGAGAATTAGTCTCTTTCTTTTGAAATAGGGGAATAGTATTTGATGTTGGAAGGAGACGGGAGAACTTTTTGTTAGGCATAGATGTTTCTGAAAGCCTTGTGCATAAAGTGACCTTGGTGACACAAGAGGGAGTCATCTTTCACACCATTAGTCATGCAAATATGGCTGCTGAATGATAGAGAGTAAGAAGCAGAGACTCCCGTGAGTTATGGTCTTTCAGATTCTTTGCCTCTTTTTCTCTAATAGTAGAATAAAGGTTTTTTTTAATTCTAATTCTGGGCCAATTAGAAGAGGCAGAGTCTGTTGGGGAAATGCTATGTATGGTGATATGTATCTGCTTGCATTACAGGTCTAGTGGTTGGATCCCTCCTGGCTGGGGAATATTATCTTTTTTTTCTTCAAAATTAAAAAAAAAAAGTCCAATAAATTCTGTAAGTGATTACAGGATCTTGCAGGTGTCTTGCTGACCACCAAAGCCATTTTTAAAATTCATTCAGCAAATATATTTCGTTTTTCCTTTATTTCATTATGCCTTTAGAATGTGACAAAGATGAAGGACAACACCATTCTATAACTATAAACAAAGAAACAAATTTATTTTTGTTACATAATTTAAAATGCTTTAGAAATGGCTTCACTTAATTTCACAGGAAATCTATAACAAAGTCAATACTTGTCTAGTCTAGCACTAAATATATTCCTAACTCTCTGATAGATAGAAGATTTCCTAAACTAAGACTCTGAGCATCTTTCAGACCTGTCTTCTATTTTCTTTCTCAAAATCACTTTTCTTTAAATTCCATCCTTCTTCTGGAATATAGACTAGGAGGAGATGCCCTATGTTGCTAATGCTTTGATTGGCAGCCCCACCATCCTGTCATCACAGAGCTGGAGGAAAAAAAACCCTCAAAATAACATCAGGATGAATTTGACTGACATAGTATGTCATAAAGATTTTGACTGACCAATACTGCAAAGCAAGATGTCTTATTTGGAGAAGCTTCTCACATCTTCTCGGTATTCCTCCTCAAATGTCAATAATGTAAATTGTCCATTACTAGAAAGACAGCTTCTGGTCTCTTCTTAATCTAAGAGAACTACCAATCTCTGATCAGCACCACTGTTGCATGTCTACAATGTCATAGACCTTTTGGCTCTATGGATTAATTTATAAATTAACTAATTGAATTTTTGCTCCAGAGACAATGCAAGGTTTTATTTAATGTGTTCTCTTGAAGCCATATCAGGAAGTAGTTGCCATCAGCAGAAATTCCTGCCTCATCTCTTTTTCTTTCTTCATTCATTCATTCATTCACCTCTTTCTCTTTGTCCCTTTTTCTTTCACAGTGACACTTTTTTTAAAAAAAAAAATGCCCTCTTTTCCCATCCTTGAGGCTACTGAAGGACAATGACTACATCCTGGTCTGGCATTGTCTATTGGCTGTTGGAGAACTGACCACTGCAAGGAGGAAAACTTATCAGCCATATGCAAATGGTCACTATCTCATTTTGGAAATTACACTTCATTGTACTTAAAAAATGTCAAAAGTTGTCCACAGTCTGAAAAAAAAGGTTTTTTATAGTATATCTGATCTCTTTATATCTGACCTCTTTCTCATTGGGGACTTTTCCATGTCTTCATTGCATTCTGCAATGTTATTCAGTCAAAGTTATTTTTTCTGTAGCCTAGAAAGAAAGAGTTGTATATTTCCAGCATCTGAATTATAGATGCCATGTCTTTCTAAGGTGCTTAGGTTGTTTTTTTTTTTACATCATCAGAATGAAAAGTACCTATTGTATGTATATATTTAGTCTCCCCATGCATTCCCTTTCTTTTTTTTCCTTGTGAGCTTAAAATAACGTTGTCTCTGTAAATGTGGAGCTCAACCAAAATTTGACTGCTCTTAAACCCAAAGCACTCAACATTTTGCCTATGGCCTAAAATGATATTAGCCTGTGTGTTCAAATAAGGTTTCAGAATTTTCATTTCAACGCAATCTTAATATTCCTTTAGCAATCAGCTTTAAAATTTCCTTCTTTTCTGACTCCAAAATGAATGTTGAAAATGCCCTATGAAAACTGCCTCTTCAGTAACTCTTCCATGTTTTTGGCAGGTTCTCTATCAAGGTCTAATTCTACAACTTATCTAACTTCCATAAAGATTACCTAATAAAGAGTAGGAGTTAGATATAGATAGATTATAGATAGATACTGTAGATAATAGATAGATGATAGATAGATATTGTAGATCTGTGATGTGCCTGCCAGCCAGCTGATTTTCGGGCCTTCCGGGCCCACCGGAAGTTGGAAAATGAGCTGTTTCCAGCCTCCAGAGGGCCTGCGGAGGGTGTTGAGGAAGGCTGTTTTTGCCCTCCCCAGGCTCCTAGAAAGCCTCTGGAGCCTGGAGAGAGTGAAAAATGGGCCCACTGTGCCATCGCATACCAAAAGCAGGGGGAGTGCGGGGGGAGCACGTGCACATGTGCAGGAGGGTGGGGCATGGGGGGGGCATTGAATTATGAGTGTGGGCACACATGCACATGATCCCACACTCTCCCCCCACTTTTGACATGCGATGGCAAAAAGGTTAGCCATCACTGCTGTAGATGATAGATAGATAGATAGATAGATAGATAGATAGATAGATAGATAGATAGATAGATGAGAGAGGGGGGAGAGGGGGAGAGGGAGAGAGAGAGAGAGATCACCTCCCAAATGTTTCTAGTTCACACAAGTCCTTCAGCATTATGACACGCATATACTTTGATGTATGGTACAAACTACAGATATTGCTTTATTATTTTATTCTCAATTTTGCTGTAATTTGTGAAGTAGGATCTTACAGTACACCAATTTTTTAGCTATGCCATGTCACAAACGTCCTGAGCATAAACAACCTCTCTACCAGAAGACAAAATTCTGGCATTTATCAACTACATTAAACATTCTAGATAGCCAAATGGTTGTTTTGACTTTCACATTATGTTCCATAGTTCTTCCAGGGCTTCTCAGCATGAACTATGTAAACAACTGCTTGAACTAGTTTTTCTCCCCCTTTCTCTCCACAGCTTACATGGCAGCCAACAATTATGCTAAAGTACAATCCTCCATCATAAATGGCATTTTCTTTCTATTATGCCCCTACATTCAAAATGGATGTTTCATTGGATTCTTCACACTTCAGTTTTGTTAGTGCTGTTAAAACTATTTCATAATTTACATGATCCCTTTTTTTAAATAAAGTCTCCTTTAAGATTCCTCTTTGAAATTAATGGGATTAATGGCTCTCATACCTCCATATGATCCAGCAGGCACTGCAGTCTCACATTTGCAACCAATGTGTGAAATCATAATTACATTTACTAAGTAGAAAAGACATATTTTCTTTCTTTTCCAGCCAAGTTTATTTGCCTTGTGATTATTTTCAACTAATCTACACATGGCTTCTTCCTGTTATGCCAGAAGGTTGGTTATACTAGGGTAAAATCCAGAAAGCCAACAAGTTGGGTAATAAACTTTGTCACATCCTTCCTTTCATTTTCTATATTTAGCTTGGATCTGTAAGAAATTTCTGCCACAACCATTTGTCACAATAGCTCTGCTTCACCAAAGATAAATTGATTCTAAGAAGAGTCTGGTTTCAGCAGTATAGAATAAAACTAGAACCCTGCTAAGGACAAATGGTTCTTCTAGTTTGAAAAGTGATTTGTTAATTTGCCTTTCCTCTGTTCATAAAATATGCTACCTAACTCCATAAAGTTAATGAAACCTTCTGTGATTTGGTGTCCACCTGATACTTTGGACTTCAATTCTAAAATTCCTAAGCTAGCATTGCCAAAGGTAATGCTGGCTGAAAATTGTAGGAGTTAAAATCTAACTCATTTGGGGAGCACTAAATCAAGGGAGAAATACAGGGGAGAGATTTAGCTAGCTTGCAGTATGATTTCATAAAGGTAATTCATACTTTAAAGAACAGTATTTTATTTCTAAAGTGCTAAGAAATGCACATTCTGCATTTCCTTCCTTCCTTCCTTCCTTCCTTCCTTCCTTCCTTCCTTCCTTCCTTCCTTCCTTCCTTCCTTCCTTTCTCTCTCTCTCTCTCTCTTTCTTTTTTTCTTTTCCTTCCTTCCTTCCTCTCTGTACCTTCCTTCCCTCCTTCTCTCCCTCCTTCTCTCTGTCTGTCACTGTCTACCAATTCCAGAAGACTTATGAAAGAACAGTAAACAAGAATGAAAATGCACTTGGTTCCACAGAATGTTTAAAAGGGTAAATATTACAATATGAATATCTGGCAATCTGCATGATCAGAGGCTTGAAGCTTGTCCAAAACTAAGACCATATGTTTCCTGGCTCATACCCATAGTTGGGGTGGGAATATAGATAATCCTCACTTAACAACAATAATTGAGACCAGAATTTATATTGGTAAGTGACATAGTTATAAAATCCAATGTCACATGACCATGGAGCTTAATAATTTTGGCACCTCCTGTTGTCATCCTTAAGTGAAATCACTACAGGTTAAGTGAGAATGTCATTTGATTGCCATTTGTAATCTCCTGTCTACTTCCCTATTGACTTTGGTTGTTGGAAGCTGGTGATCATGTGATGGTGATCATGTGACTGGTGTAAGTATGAAGTTTGGTTAAGGTACCATTTGTTCAACACTGTCATAAATTCAAATGTTCACTAAAAGAGGGGTTATTACGTGAGGACACCTTTAATCTGTGATCGTCCAATTTTCCTGAATTACAATTTACAAGTGCAGCTAGTTGGCATAACTAATAAGGATGTTAACTTGGAACCTACAGAGGAGCTTATTCAGGAGTGAAATGCTCCCGGTTCAGACTGGATCACCCGATCCGGTAGCGATGGCGGCAGGTGGTTCAGAGAACCGGTAGCAAAAATCCCTGCCCCCCCCCCATGCCCAGCTGAGCCACGCAATCATCATAGGCTGTTTTTTTTTAACTTTTAAAAGCATTTTTTCTACAACCTCTTCGGCTGAAGAGGTTGTAAAAATGCTTTTAAAAGGTTCTGATTATCCCAGCTGAGTTGTCTGATCGTCAGAGGCTTTTTTGGTTTTAAAACTAAAAAAAAAAAAAGTTGGCCATTCCAACCCAGTCACATTACCCTCCACCAAGCCATGCCCACAGAACCGGTAGTAACAAATTTTATATTTCACCATGGGTTTATTCCATAATTCAAAAATCCATACAATTCTGTTACTGATGAGAAAACTTTGCTTCATATATGTTACAGCACCTTTTATTTCTCCATGTATAACAGGGAGCAACTGTCATTGGAAAGATGTATTTATTTTTAGAAAGCTGACTTTCAGAAGATAAATCTATATATATATATGTGTGTGTGTGTGTGTGTGTGTGTGTGTACAGTTAATATTTCGGGTTTCTTCCCGTGTAATTGTGAACATATCCCTAAAAGGGTAGAGGCAACGTTTCGACAGAATCTCATCTGCCATCATCAGATGAGATCGCTTCTACCCTTTTAGGGATATGTTCACAATTACACGGGAAGAAACCCAAAATATTAACTGTACACACATATATACCCGTGAAAACTTACATAGACAAATATATATATATATATATATATATATATATATATATATATATATATATATATATATATATATATATATATACACACACACACACATACCCCGTTATATATATTCTTAAGTTTTGAATAAGTAAGCACTTGTGATTTTTTTAATGTTGATGGCGACATTAAGTGCCCTTTCTAAATTGTCAATGTAAGACTGGTTTTGAGTTTAACAGATTTGCACTGATGTAACTGAAGTACCTCAATATTCCAGGAAAAAGAAAAAAAAGTTTAATTCAGAACAAGTTCATGCTGTAAGTATGAATGTATATGGCCATTTTCATGTTTCATCCTGATCTACATTCTTTTCCACATCTAGAAAGATGTGGATGCCAATGAAGAAAAACATGACTTATGAAAATATATTACAGCAAGAGATAGCAGAAGGAAGTTCAGAATTTGATAGTAGATTGCCTCCTAATTTGGCATAAATCAGAAAAGATTTCAAACTCCCAGTGGTTTAACAATAGCAAAAAGAAAGGCCTAAATCAAGTTTCCCTGGGAGAAAGGACAAAGGAAGAGATTTGTGGGTCTGAAAGGATTAATGTTCATGCTCCAGTTCTGGTGCTGAAAATAAGTATTGCTACTTAGAGGCAGCTTGATTTACAATTCTATTTTTCTTTTGAGCCACTATGTTATACATGGTTCCAGTAGATGGACCATTAAAATTAGAGTAGATCTCACAAGTCCATTCCTGATAACTGCTAAACAGTGGTCTTCTAGTTTATTGGGCTGCAATCTTACTTCCTAGTAGGGGTTCATAGAATTGTGGACCAACAATGAAATGACCCTGGTAAGGCACTTCAAGTAAATTCCTCTGGTTTTATTTTTTCCAATATCCTTCATCCTTATCATCAACGGATAGGGAAATATAATGATTCATAGCTTTTTGCGGCTGTGGCTATATATTCAAGCTGTATTGGGACTCGTAGTATATTTATTGAGAATGTTGAAACATTTTTTTTGTCTTTCTAAATATACCAAAGCAGGTTGTCCTGAGAGTTGTGTCTTAGCAACAGCAACAGCAATAGCATATAGGCTTATATATTATCCTATAGTTCTTTACAGGACTCTCTGGCACCCTGGTGGCACTCTCTAAGCAGTTTACAACAATGACAATTTTTGCACATTGCCCCCAACAATATGGGTCCTCATTTTACGAAGTTCAGAGGCTGATTCAATCTTGAGCGACATCAAGATCAAATTCCAGGCTGTGGGCAGAGTTTGCCTGCAAAACTGCACTTTAACTACTGTATCACCAGCGCCCAGGGTATCTTACTGTCAGCTTTCTTCACCTACAGATATTAAAGGGTTCAGTTGCTTACCACTTTCATAGGTGACATCCCTGGTTTGCATAGATTTATTAATTCTCTCCTCTCCTCCCACCCCCACACCATTTCTTTTCCTCTCTCCCAAACACTAATCCACAGTAGTTAGCACTTATGTTCTAAATAGATGATAGTTTTTTGAACAGTATAACAACTACCTGCCAGTGAAACTGACAGTTCTTTTAAATGAACTCTGACCAGCAGCTATCTAGAAATGTCATTCCGGTTCCATTGTCTACCTAACCATGAAGCCCTCCGGTACTGAACAGCTGTTTAGCCCTCAGAACAACCCTGTCAGGGTAGCTGATCAGAGGTCTGAGAGAGCTACACAACAGAGAGATGTGTGGGTCCCCCTCCCCAATTTCAGTTGAATTGTCTCCTATTTCATTATTAGTCAGTCGTGAACCAGCAGCCTGTAGGGAGCTGCCAGATAAAGCTGTATTTTGTGGCCAACCCATATCCAAATGGTTCCATCTGGGGAAAGGCATTGGAAGTCTATAGTTCATGAGAACCTTTCCCAATCTGGTATTCTCCAGATGTAGTGGACTTCGATTCCAGAAACACCATCTGGGTTGGTCAGTTCAGTTTGTAAAAGAGAAATCATTGGCTGTTTGTTATTGGCCTTTCTGAATTTTTCATTTCTTTTGTAGCCTGTCATGATCTTTTGGTATTTTAAGTTATGATTTTTCCATCATGCCTTTATCAACAACAATATTACATATTGTGTTTGGTCATAGTTTCCTTAAGACTGATTTATTAAATAAACAGCAATTGGCTGTATTCACACAACACACTAAACCATCATCCAAGGCTTATAAACTATAATTATAATTGAATTAACACTATTTGCTGGATTCAATCCAACTGAGGTACATTATGGCATGGAAGAGAGATACAAAACCTACACCTCAGAATGAGTAGTGCCAATTTTATTGGCTTTTTTTTTTCAATTTGGAAGTGTTTGTGCATGTGAAAGGGGTAGGCTGAATTAACTAAACTTTGCATAGATGTGAAAAACAATCTGTCTCTTAAAACTCCAGACTTCAACCCCACACCAAAAGCTTCTGGATCTCATCCATTTTTAAGAGTGGCTAATGGATATAAAGTGATATGGAGGTGGTACCTAATTACCTAATTTAATTTAATTTACCTAACGTAAATTAAATCAAATAGATGGTAAATATACAAATATTTGTTGGAGGTGCAAGAAAGAGGTTGGAACATATAAGCATATGTAGTGGGATTGTGATAGTGCACAAAAATATGGGACATGGTGTTTAGAGAAATTAGAACACTTTTGAATGTAAATTTAGACATGTCACCGAGAATTGCATTACTGTTGCTGATGGAAAAACGGGATATAAATGAAACAAAAAAGGAATTGATTGTAAATTTCATAATGGCAGCTAGATTAGTGATGGCTAAATATTTGGGATGAAATTGGGATATTCAAAGAAATGAGTGGTATAATGAAATTTGGAGTATGGCAACAAATGATAAATTAACAACATAAATTTAATTTTAAAAAGGGATGATCAAAGCAAATAATTATAATGAAATATGGGGGGATTTTATAAAATCAGTGTTGGTAGAAGGAAAAGCAAATAAACCTACTCAAGAATATATGTTATTTTGGAGGGGATAAGGGCACAATTGGAATATATCGTATATCTTTTAGTTGTTATAGATGAAGAAATATAAGGGGGGAAATGGTCTCCGGGGGTGGGGGTGCACTGTAATATTTGTTTTTTTTCCCCTTTTTCTTCCCCCCCCTTTTGTATTTAGATGTATATGTCCTATGTTTATATTATTTGTATTTTTAAAGAATAATGGTTTTTTTTAAAAAAAGTGGCCAATGATGCAATCTGCAAGCCAATGGAAATTACATTCCCTTGGATAGACAGCCTGTGTAACTCTAGATCTGTAGATTTTTAAAGAAGATGTACTATCAGATTTCATTAAAGTATTTCAATATAATGAGTAAAGTACAAGCACTGGATCAGTTATTATTGTTCCTCATCCCAATCCTCATTCTAACCCATTCCTACTCTGCAAGATTTTTGGATAAATAAATTAGAGGAAGGAGTGCTTTATTTGTTATGTTGAGCTCCTGAAGTAAATGAGAAGTAAACAAAAATGGTTAACATATTATGATGTATTAGAATTCCTTCAAGGAAATGTAAAATTAAATTAAGATAAGTTTTGGTAATTCATGGAACTTTTTATATATGATAACTGCAGCAAAATTATGCTCAAAAATGGAAAGGATCAACTTCACTTACAATGAAGGAGATGGTTAACAAAGTGGAACTTGTGGACATGGCTAAACAAACCTTTTTGATTAGAGGAAAAAACCCCCAGAATTTACATTAATGGTTGACTAGATACACTTTATAGACTGTTTTCAGGAAATGGGGGCGGGGGGGAAGCACTTATGATTTGTGTTTTTTATGATTAGGAAAAATAAAACCTTGGAGAACAGAAAAGAGAGAGTTCTCCTGTCACAGAGTAAGAGATAATGTTGTAATTGTACTTTTCTTTGCTGTAAAGGAAATCAGAAGCTTCTTTCTATTTCTTTCTTATTCTTTCTTTCCGCACCTTTTCATTTTTTCTTCTTCATTTCTTTCCTGTGTGTATCCTTTATTAATTTGTAATACTTTTATGTTCTTTGTAAAACTTTTAATAAAAATATTAAAAAGGAGAAGAATATAATAATACATATATTATTAATATACACACCCTTTATAATTAACTTAATTTACAATAATTTATAATAATTTATAAAAAATATAATAATTTATAATAAAGTTAATTTATCTTAATTTATAATATTTATGTTAATTTATAATAATTAACAAAGGATTATAATTTTGTTTGTGTGTGTAAAAAAAAAGGGAGTGGGGTAGGAAGCTGAGGAGGCCGCAATGAATTTTAAATGTAACTAGTACTTCTTAAATGAAAAGTATTCTTCTAAAACTAAAGTCACTTCCCCACTACTGCTATTTCCACCTCACTTGAGTAACAAAATTACTCACGTCTACACAAATAGTGAAACCCCAAAACAAATAATTCAAGCAGTCTTGATTTTTAGACATCTGCTGTTACAAACAGAATGGAGAATCAGGACAAGTCTGACTTAACTTTTCCCCCCCTAAATTAAAGTATCGTTTTGCTTTAAAAACCTGCTATGGCAGCCTTTGCTTGGGACCTGAGCTGAGAAAAGAGGCCTGTGTGTAGGAGTGTACTGTGCATATTGTGATATGCTGTTACAGTTGAAATTCAGAATGCTGCTAAAAATGAAGTCAATCTTCACCTTCAAGAATTCTCTGAAATATCTACTGTCAATAGGCTGAAAGAACACGACAGCAATGTAATAACTTTTCAAAAACTTCTCTAAATTGTTTGGGTGAACTCCAGCTAAACATTCTTATCTAATTTATTTTTTTATTTTTTATTTATTTATTTGTTTGTTTATTTATTTATTTATTTCTATATATATATCACCCTTCTCCCGAAGGACTCAGGGCGGTGTACAGCCTAATTAAAAGCACAAAGACAGACAAAATTTAAAAATTATTAAAATTATTAAATGATAGGCTCAATTTAAAACCCCAAATTTAAAATCCCATTTTTTAAAAACCCAATTGAAATCTTTCCCTTGATAGCCCAGCCTGAAGGAACAACAAGGTTTTAAGGGCACAGCGAAATACACGGAGATCAGAGATTTTACGAATTTCTGGGGGCAGCTCATTCCAAAGGGCAGGGGCTCCCACAGAGAAGGCCCTCCCCCTGGGTGTCACCAGCTAACATAATTTGGCCGATGGCACCCTGAGGAGACACTCTCTGTGGGAGCGAACTGGCCGGTGGGAGGCTACTGGTGGCAGAAGATGGTCTTGAAGATATCCAGGTCCAATGCCATGGAGCACTTTAAAGGTGGTGACCAACACCTTGAATTGCACCCGGAAGACCATTGGGAGCCAGTGCAGCTCGCACAGGAGGGGTGTCATGTGGGCACAATGAGTTGCGCCCATAACTATCCGCGCGGCCGCATTCTGGACCAGTTGGAGCCTCCGGGTGCTTTTCAAGGGGAGCCCCATGTAGAGAGCATTGCAGTAGTCCAGCCGGGAGGTGACAAGGGCATGAGTGACTGTGTGCAAGGCGTCGCGATCCAGAAAGGGCTGCAACTGGCGAATCAGGCGAACCTGATAAAAAGCCCCCCTGGCCACGGCCGTCATGTGTTCTTCTAAAGACAGCCGTGTGTCCAGGAGGACATCCAGATTGAACTGTTGACAGCGAAATTTAGAAATTCAGCAATAAAATAGAAAATGCATCACTTTCTGTCTTTTAATAAGAAATTTTAAAAAATGAAGGAAATAGTTATATCAACTTTCAAAAGGCTTAATGCACTGTTTTCCTTAACTTCTTAATCTCTAGCGCCATGTTGTATGAATATGACATTGAAGTAATTATGAGGACATAAATTATACAGCCCTACCCTTGCAACAAAATAGAGATGACAGGGATTCAGAACAACAGATATTCACATTATCAGGTGCTGGGCTCCAGTAACAGGTAGCATCAAGCCAGAACAGAAGATCAAGAGCAGGTAGAGAAAACATGTTATCTCAAGTATATGCTACAATCCACTGTTGCTGGCTTTCCAAAATCACTGCTTACCTTCATGCCTTTCTTTACCAGGTAATATGTTATGGCAGCAATTAAGAAGGCAAGCAGGTGATGGTTCAATGAAAAAGTTGGATCAGCATACCAAATGCCCACTAAGGCATCCTGAGATTTTTCATTTTTTCATTTTCATTTTTCAAATCATAAATGCCGAGTAAAGAATATTTTAATAATGCCTCCTTCTGATTTTCCATGATGATATCCAAATTAGTATTACAATAGAATAGAATAGAATAGAATAGAATAGAATAGAATAGAATAGAATAGAATAGAATAGAATAGAATAGAATAGAATAGAATAGAATTCTTTATTGGGCAAGTGTGATCGGATACACAAGGAATTTGTCTTGGTGCATATGCTCTCAGTGTACATAAAAGAAAAGATACATTTGTCAAGAATCATAAGGTACAACACTTAATGATAGTCATAGGGTACAAATAACCAATCAAATTATATTAGGAAACAGTCAATATAAATCGTAATGATACAAGCAACAAAGTTACAGTCATACAGTCATAAGTGGGAGGAGATGGGTGATAGGAACGATGAGAAGATTAATAGTAGTGTAGACCTAGTGAATAGTTTGACAGTGTTGAGGGAATTATTTGTTTAGCAGAGTGATGGTGTTCGGGAAAAAACTGTTCTTGTGTCTAGTTGTTCTGGTGTGTAGTGCTCTATAGTGTCATTTTGAGGGTAGGAGTTGCAACAGTTTATGTCCAGGATGTGAGGGGTTAGGGTTAGCTAATTATATTAAGCATAGTTAAGGGCTCAGGGACCTTCTTTTCCTTTTAATTCAAGCCTCATTGATAGAAAATCCTTCACTCAATTCCATTTTGTATACCTGTCAAGACAACTTCTGGATTGGGATATTTGTTCACTGTCATTCACTCCTTAGTCACTACCGGCTTAAAGCCCTACAATACAGTCTATATCAGGCTGCTCATGAATAAGCATTCAAAAATTCAGCTGATCCAAAATGTAATGATATACACAATATTGGGAGCACGTAGGTTTGTCCATGTGACATCACTTTTGTGCAACTGCACTGACTTCAAGTAGGCTTCCCAGGTGCTGGTTATTTATTTATTTATTTATTTATTTATTTATTTATTTATTTATTTATTTATTTATTTATTTATTTATTTATTTATTGGTTCGATTTATATGCCGCCCTTCTCCGGAGACTCAGGGCGGCTTACAATGTGTTAAGCAATAGCCTTCATACTTTTTGTACATACCTGCTTAGTAGGGCTTTCGGCCCCCCCTAAGCGGTGTTCTTTTTTATACAAAGTCAGCTTATTGCCCCCACAATCTGGGTCCTCATTTTACCTACCTCGAAAGGATGGAAAGCTGAGTCAACCTTGAGCCTGATGAGATTTGAACTTGCAGTAATTGCAGGCAGCTGGTGTTACTTAACAGCACTTTAGTCTGCTGTGCCACCAAGGCTCTTGTTACTATCTTTAAAGCCGTACAGGTTAGCTGGAAGATTGCTAGGCTCCACTAGTTTCCTCTAATCCTACCAGATCCAACAGTATGGTCATGAATCTGTTTTGTTAAATAGGGCCATCTTGTGGGATCCTGAAGATGTCTGAAGGAACAGCCTTCCCACCTAAGATCTGACTAGTCCCAACCTTGTTAGCTTTCCAGGATGTCATGAAAACCTGTTTCCCCCCCACCTTCAGCTAGTAAAGACTGACATTTGAGTCTGAGGGTCTGTGAGTCACTTTGGAGATGCCTCATTTTATATTTTAATTGAATTTCTCTGTTACGTTTTTCTATTGGCTTTTGTACACGCATACCTTTTCTGAGTAATCAAACAAAACCATATGTAAGAGGAGCACTTCAGGAAAGGTTTGTATGTAAGCGATTGCGTGACCTTTGTAGGCGCCTTATGCTAAATAAAATAAATTCAGGAAAGGTCCTGGAGTCAAAAGAATAAGGACAAAGAATATCTCTTGGGAGGGGCATTCCAAGTCTGGAGTCCACCACTAAGAAAAGCTGTTCCTAAGTGTGGCCCACGATATCATAATGTTGTTCTGCCAGAATAAGAAGAGACTATAGGGCCTGAGCAGGAATAAGTAAGAAGAATGTTATTCTATATATCCACGGCAGCAACTTTCCTTAAATTCTAGAAGACACATTTTCTTGCTAGAAAATGCTATTTTAAGTATTATTTTTTTGTTAATGAAAACCCCTGGAAGATGAGGTGAGATGGGACAAAGTTCTCACACTACCAATGGTTACATTTATGTCATTTGGTGGAGGCTATGTTAAACTATGATCATAAGAGCCAATATATAGTGATGGCATCCATGTAGCTGCTTAGGAAGAAGATGGAAAAGTTTCTAGAAGAAATGGCTAAGAGATAGGATAGCAGTATTTTTCTTTAGTACAAGATGCAGGCATTGTGATAGGGAGCCACAGTACATTACATGCTTTTTAAATAATGTTAAGCGTAAGTAATGATATTAACAATTTTACTGAAGTTCAGTAAACAGCTATTGAAGCATACATCAGTAATAATTATGCAGTCACTCAAGCTTTATTTTCAACTTTTGAGAACTCTATCTCAATGCTAACAAATCTTCAGGACCAAACATTGTCTGATGTTTGGTATGGATTTCCATTCAGACAAAACAAACAAGCCCAGTAAAAACTAATAGCCTGAAATTATCCTCATTATAAAGTTAAGCAGTTGCTGAGTATAATAGGAACAGCATTTCTTGATAATAGAGCTTTAAACTATGAAGAAATGCAAGCCCTGTATGAGAATGTAAAATATGGAAGTACTTAAAATGAATTTAAAATCACTGGGGACACATTAAAAACATTCGTGCCAACTGGCAAAGGACGAAGCACATTTAAGAAGCCAATTTATTCCATGATGTTGAATTTTGATTTTACATTCAACTGTCTAATTTATTTTAATTTCTAATAATGTGGAATAATATTGGTGATTTGCCTTTCTCTAAAGAGGAATCATGTAAATAATCATCAGCATTATTTCCCTTCACCAAATGGTGTTTCCTTCTTCAACGTGCTTTCATTGGCAGAAGCCTGAAAAAGCCACCGTTGGAAAAAAAAATGGAAATTAAGCAGGCACCGGACTTGGATATCAGGCAAATGTTTTAATACCTCATTAATGATATTAATCCAATGGGGCTGATTTTAGTTAGCTTCTTGAATGCACTGATTCCAAAAATAAATTGCACCTGCAGGAACTCTTCTTGGATCTGTGGACCTTCCAGTGCTACAAGAGCACCGAAGTTCAAAGTGATTTCTTCTGTACAATTAACCTCTACTGTTCCTGCAATTAGTTACTTACATTCGATAAATGCAGAACTGCATGACAGTTACTGATTCACAGGCTTCGTACAGTTTACTAGTGATATTTTTATACTCTGAAAACAACAAGAAGTTCATGATCTCCAAAACCTACATTTTTTTTTGGCAAAAATGAAAGTTAAAGGAGAGTTTTAAGAGGGAGGGAGAAGAAACATTAAAAATGTACAAGATATATCTCTCTCTGTGTTATGTATATAGCTTGCCCAGCATCCTTCTGAAAGACAGGGCAAGTACTACGCTGGTTGTTTGGAGAAAAACATACTTGGGTTTCAAAATAAAGCTTTAAATGATCTGGAGTAAAGCAGCTGCTCTGGTAATCTATTTCGATTCTGATCCATGGCAGCACATTTTCATACTTTCCTACTTTTGAAGAAACGAATTAGCTGTAAAGATCATGGTGTACATTTATATACATATAAATATTGTTTTGGTTTAGTTTTTGTAATCCATTATTTTTCTGGAATTTCATGTGCATTTGAGAAGGTTGCTGTGGACTATAATGAGTTTTAGAGTTATATATTTTCTGTGCCTTTCTGAGACCTCATTTATCCTGTCATTCTAGGAAGCCTACTATCAGATTTTCCCCACTGCCATTTGGAATTGGATATTTAACTCCAAGGGGTGGCATTTGCCATAATCAATATCACCTCTACTTTTATGCTACCACAGACAGCTTCCTTTTTGACATAAGGGATCTTCAGACACATCTGTCTTAATATCTTTAGCCTGTCCCCAGCTAACTAGTCACAAAGGAGAAATGAAGGTGACGAACAAAAAAATATTTTAAAAGTTTCTACACTTCTTACAGACATCTTCACTTTCTTCTTTTCTAACAGTATGTAAAGCTATCAAGTGAACATTATTTCCATCCAGTCAGCCTTGTACCTGTTATTCTACAGAATTTCCTTCCTATAATCCACTATTTATTTTGTGATGATAGTTTCATGACGTCCTTATTTTTGATTTTGTGTTTTGTGTTTTTAGATTCAGTTTTAGAGCCAGAAAAATCCAGTTTTAAATAATATAACATACAAATATAAATATATACAAATCTATATACAAATAATTTTAGTACTGATTCTGAAAAACAGTTACTAGTTCAAGATCATGCCAAATGCCATCCAGATGTTTTGGGGAAACAGTTCTTGGAATTACCAATCCCACTGACCCTCTGTCATACAACTACAATTTACAATAGTGTAGATAATGTAGATATTGTAGATATGATAATTTCTATGTACAGTGTAGGTAGTTACATGCAGTGTTCTAAACACAATTCACCAAGCTTCAATAAGATTTAGAGCAATATTTGAACCTTGAGTGAGATGTTTACAACCAGAATACATAGAAATTTACCAGTATTCAGATGAAGGAATAACAATATGTTTAAGGACAACTCTTGTTATTGGAAATTCTAAGACTATGATAGATAAATGTACATTGATTGTTTAGTGGAATTAGTAATACTGGGAAGATGGAGGAACCAGAAGTGAAACTGAGTTAAGTGCTGCTTGAGAAGCAAAAGGTATATATGGTAGCATACTTCAGAAAATGTCTTGGCTCCTGGAAGCACATTGCTCAGCAGCAACATGATAAAATATCTTTTGGAGGTGTATATTCCACCTTGACTCTTCATCAAATTATGGCCAATCAGTTTCACTTGGCAGATGCATCTCCCAGCAATGGCTGGCTCAGAAGACACTGATATTAATCAAAGCGGCATGGCTATTCCATTAAATAGTTCTGAAATACTGTTGCATTTCACAGACACACTTTGCTTGGGGAAGGCCCCTTTGAAGATTGCCCTGTTGGTGAAAAAAATCCCAAAGTATATTATTAATGTCAGTAATACTTTTACTGTTGGCATTAAACTAGTGGTTTAATTTTTATTTCTGCTTTGAGTAGTACATAGCTAAGTTGATCAGCCTAGTTGCTATGAAACTCTCTTCTCTCTGCTGTCCTCCCCTGTTCTGCCTGTTTTTTTGCCTTCAAAACCTGAGATGCAGCTTTTTAATAGCAGATAACATTGACTTATTTATTATTTGGGTTTCAGTGCTGCTTGATCAAGACTTTGAGCTGGGCATCCAAAGGGATAAGGGATCAAAAAGTAAAGAAGGTGATTGTGAGCATGTTATTAAATCCTTTTCCTTTTGTACATGCATTGCTTGCAATGTACATTCAAAAGGAATGGGACTTTGGTCACATGGTTATGATGGCCATCTCTACTTCTTCGTTCTCCTTCCAGATGTTTCTGTTCAGAACAGCTTACAATTTCTATTGCATTGCTGTGCTTCAGTCCAGTCTACACAGATGATGTAACCAGGAGTGGGCTTCAAAAATTTTAGCAAGGGGTTCTCTGCCCGGTTGCTGAGTGTGTGTGGGCATGGTGGCCATGGCCTAGTCAGCCTCCTCACCACAGGGGAGGGATATTTTTGCCCTCTCCGGGCTCCAGAGGCTTTTTTTGAGCCTCCAGGAGGGTGAAAACAGCCTCCGCAAGCTCCAGAGCCCTCTGGAGGCTGGAAATGGGGCCATTTCCAGCCTTCCCGAACTTCCAGTAGGCCTGTTTTTCACCCTCCCTGAGACTCCATGCATGCCCTACATTTTTCTGCATCCAAAATGGGCTGCATGGGGACTTCTGGGAGGGGTGGGGAGGGGTTGGTGGGGCAGCCAGGAGTGGGATTTGGGGGCTCTCTGAATTGCACAGAATCTTAGCTAGAGGTTCTCTCGAACCCCTGTGAATCCCCAGAAGCCCACCCCTGGATGTAACTCACCTTTAGAGCCATGACAGACAATCTTTTTATGCTGCAACCATAAAAACAATCCTTCAAGGCTCCCATCAGGGGACTTTGCTGCTGATTCCATGAAATAACAGAAGGTGGAGTGGTGGGTGCCTTTCAGCTAAGCCTAATGGCCAAATGTTCTTGCTTCAAAGCTTAACAATGTTGCTATCCAATTCTGACCCTGTGAAATAGGGTGTTAAGGGAGAAGAAAGGAGGGTAAAGAGAAATCCACATATGCTGCAGTCTTCAGATGTTCTAACCCTTGTTTAAAGAAGGGTTGGACACTGTATTTCTTTGGCTCCCAAGGGTAGATGAAATTAAGATAGCCTAGATGCTTCTTAATAAATTAATTCTATATCTTTATATTCTACTTCTTGGAATTCAGCACAAGTTTTGCATCCTTTTGGATCTTTCTGCGCCTGCTTAGTCACAGGTAAATATTCATTTGAATAATGGAAGCTTGCTGCTTGGATAATGGATTTAAGTTTTTAACCTTAACCAATCTTTTGGTTGGTTTTTAGTCTTAGGTTGGGATGGGATCATGCTGATATCACACATGCAAGATCATCCTTCCTATGAACCTTCATATACTAGTAAATATTGACAGCGTTCTTCACATGTTTAGATGTACTTATGAAGGCTTTCACCGAAGCCCCTAGGTGCACAATTGTGTGAATGCTATCTCCCCATAGTGTTCATGCTATGTGTGTTGACACTATTTGACACTCAAAGGCCCTGAAGAGTAGCCAATTTTAGAGCTTTCCTAAAAGTTTTATGCCCAGGGAAATCTTGAAAAACATTGGGACAGCTCCTAAGAAGGTGCATTGAGCTCCCAATTTCTCCACCTCAGCCTACCTTTTTTACAAGAATGCATTGAACAGGCTGGATTTAGCTAGCAGAGGTAGTCTTATAAGAACCCGAGACCTGGATCAAGAAAGTCTTTTAACCAAAACCAACATTGTGAATTAGATCTAGAGGCAATTATGTAGCCAACACAGCAACTGCATCTTTGGTATCAAAGAACAGAATACCTTATGATATACCTGATTAGAAGCTTTCAAGTTGTTTCCAAAAACACTATTAAATGGATTCAATAATCTAAACATGAGATGATGAGTCACTGTCATCAGAGTCTTTTTCTTCAGGAAGGCTTACAATTGGCGCATCACCAGACTCTCCTGTCCACTAGGAGAGATTTATCACTAATGAGTATCAACTGCATCTTGCAGGGATTAGGACTGAATATTGTTGTGACCCATCCAAGCAGTCACAGATTCTATGCCTGCCTCAATATCTCTAGTAATGGGTATCTGAGCAGCATTTACTTTGTATTACAACATTAACACTCATTGGATAGAAAACAAAAGTGAAAAACCACTCAAAACTATAGATTATTTAAAATGAAATTGATACGGTATCCTTCATTAAAGTTTAAGAAGTTTTTGAGAAGACCCAGATAGGCTTTCAGTGTTACTCTTTTGTGAAAGGAAAACTTTAGATTTAGTTTAAATTTTAGTTAAAGTAGAATTGTTTTTAACCTAACCCACAACGCAAGACCAAAATTAGACAGCAGTCTACTTTAGGCATGACTAGTATAAATTTTGAATATTTTTCTTTCAAACCTCTGGTCCATGCACCATATTATAAAAAGTCTTTGGAAGCTCTCAGCAATTTAAAACAAAGCTTTGAGGCTAATTAGCTTTGCAACAGCAGGGAAAAAAGTCTATGAAAGACATAAGTCCAAACCTTACTAAAAGTACAGATGTAGATTGCCATTTTTGACTCAACTTTCAGACATTTCAGCCTAAGATTTTGACACAACTACATTGTAGATCTGTTTTATTTAATGTACTTCATTCAGTTCCTTCCCCCATGCCCAAAATATTTTTTTCAGAGAGCAAATAAATAATCCTGGGAATATCAAAATGTTACTTACCAAGATATTCCATCCTTTATGGTTTTGCCATCAGCTGATCTTAACGGGATCTCACAGAGCCCCTTGACTCTGCCTGGATCACAGTATAATTGCCAAGAGCCTCAAAAAGAAAATGGTGAATTATTTCTGCCTTAACACAGCTGAAATTTGCCTGTTGTAACATGATTTGACTCATCCATTTTCCTCCAGGAATAAAGAGTGGGAATAGTGGGAAGCAAAGTTGCCACATTTAGTGTGTAAAAATTATAGCAGCTATTAACTTTTTGACATTTTTTTTTCTTATGGATTCTTATTGGTGTTGACTTCAGATCAAAGTATGGTATCACATGTAGCTTTCTGATATGTGACCAGAAGCCCTTTGAAACACCACTTTTTTTGCTTTGGGAATGGGGGACGGCAGGCAGGTTTACAAATCAAGCTTTTTTGTTCCCCTTTCTTTTAGAAATTAAGGAAAGTTCAGCTAAACTAGTTGCTCATTTTGTGATCTCATTTCACTGCAAATAACATGGTAGTACAAAAATAGGATTTTCCCAGCATATGGGGGGGGAGGGGAGGGGAGAAGCCTTCCTAAAATTATCTCTACAATCAGCATTTTTTTTAAAAAAAGAAACTTCATCAAAGTACTTTAGATATTCTTCTGCCCTATATATTCCCCCCATGCAGTTTTGGTTGAGGAAAGCATTTTTGCTTTCCTCCCTACCCTTCAAACCAGACATTCACATAACTGAGGAATGAGGTTATCAATAGTACAAGAACAATATGATATATGAGATATCCAGATGAGTAAACCATATTTCTTCTTCCCTGACTCAGCCCCAAAATCTAATCCCCAAAGCCCTTCTGCACTGTTATTATTATCTGGACTTATTTTACATATTACTTTACCTCTGGATTCTTATGCATTGCCTTAGCATGCTTCACCCATGAGACTAGAGCTAGTCTTCGATTTATGACCATAACTGAGGCCAGACTTATAGTTGTAATTGCAGTTGTTAAGTGAGTCATTATGTAACTGCAACCAATTTTGTGACCTTTTTTGCGGCAATTGCTAAACAAACACCGTGGTCAATCAGTGAATGTGGCAGTTGTTAAATGAATGCATTTTATCCAATGAGTGGTAAATGCCACATAAATTATTAACCTGAACATCTGAACAGGACACATTCTTTTGCCTACCAACTGCTTTTATGATAGTTTGTAGTGAAGAAGACCTGGTGCCACTACTGAAAATAAAGGTCTAGATTTCTTTCTTGCCTTTGTATTTGTCAGGCTCCAAGTAATGCATCTATTACAAATCGAACTCTGAGGAATTGCTTTTTCCTCAAGGAACAAATTTATTTAGATACACCATCTTGGTCCTACTGGTGAAAAGCCAGTACTAAAGTTTCCAGGTTTTTCACCCCAATATAAGGTTCAGTTTCTCAAGTTGGTCACATTGTCCAACCAAGATGAGAGCTGGTTGCTTGGTGACTCCTCCTCCTCCTTCCCCTCCCCCCCTCCTCCCCAACCCCCTCCTCCTCCTGTGAGTGAGCCATTGGAATGTGCATGACTCATCGGCTAGTCATGCTGTTGTGACTGAAGGCTCCATCCTCCTCCAGCTCAAAACTGTGTCAAACTGAATTAACGTTAGAACACCCCAGGATACAAATAATCCCACACCCAGGTAAAATTCAGGCTTGACAGTATTCTAGTATATACGACATTATATTGTTATACCCATGTCAACCCAGATGATCAGATTCCTGGTTTGATGATGCTACATGGATATATGAGAAACCCTCAACCATGGATACCCAAGTATGGACATGCGCCAATGAAAGCAAAGTTAACAGCAGCAGGTGAAAATTGAAGGTCCTGATTTAGTTCAGTCTAATCTCAAAATATATTAGATTGAAAGCCAATTTGGTTGATTCAATAGAAGTTGCTTTTGGAGTCAGCCTAAGACATGTTCGATCTGCTTTTGTTCTTTAATGTATTCTTCATCTTTAAAAGTGGATTTCTCCCCCCACCTTCCCACCACCCATCGTTTTCAACTTATGTCAGCCATGTGTGAGCTTTAGCCATTTATAAATGCTAGTGGGTATTTTCTTCTGAAACGCTCCAGCAAATGCATTTGGAGGATTTTAAAATACATTTGGATGACTGCAGTCTCCCCAGTGATCCTTATCACTTTTTTTTTTTAAAGCAAACTGCCTAAGAGCATGGTAAAATACAATGTTTAGTCTTTGAACTTAAAAGTGTCTGGAGAGTGGCTTAGCACTCTATACACCAGGTTTTCTTCTTCCTCTTTTTTTTTTTTTTTAATAAGTGCAAGGCTTTGGAATATAATAGCTCTATTTTGATAGAATGAAAGTGTCTCACAATGTGTGCAAAAGGGGGGGGGGAAAGCATTGTAAACCAAGAGAGAAAGAGAGCTAAAACATCCTTTCGGGTTCACAATCGACATCAATACTTTTGAAAAGCTCAGCACTGGTCTGCTTACTGATGGATCAACTATGCAACACTGAAAGAATACCTACCGTACAATATTAAGTATTAATTGGGTGGATGGCATCTAGCTCAGTTTTACACTATTTTACTTCTGGAATTGTTTCATGATACAACGTACAAATATTAAGTGAAGACTATTCTGCAACTTCAAGTATGGGCAAAGAATTGGACAGAGAAAGAACAGTTGTAGTCAGAAAGATGATCCAATCTGTGATGTATGTTGTATGATATGCTTAAGTATTGTTATCCATGCCAAGTAGCCCTCTTTCCTTTAATTAATTTTGTTCCAATTCCCCCCCCCCCTTTTTTTGAAGATGGCAATTACATCGACCCTTTTCAAATCCTCTGGTAGTTATCCATGCTCCAGGATCTTTGAAAGATATGGTTTAGTGGTTCTGAGATCGCATCTAACAGATCCCTCAGAACCCTTGGGATATTCATCTTGTCCTGGTGATTTGTCTAGGGTGGACAAGCGCTCTCACTATTTTCTAGCTTATTTTAACTTGTATTCCGAATCTGTTTTTTTACAGTACAGTTTTTGATAAGTTTGGCTGTTTTTTTCTTTTTGTGTAGACAGATGCAAAAAGCAAGTTAAGCAGTTCTGCTTTCCCCCTGATGCTTGTCACCTTCTTGCCATTTTCTACCATTAATGGAAGAAAATCAATATTTGAAGATGTTTATTCCTCCTCCTTCTCCTTTCTTGAACAACATTTAGTGTAGGGATAAAAAAACTTCTGAATATATTTTTCATGAAGATAGCTCTCTCTCTCTCTCTCTCTCTCTCTGTGTGTGTGTGTGTGTGTGTGTGTTTCTGGATGTGTATTCATTTTATTCACAATTAAATTTAACTCAAATAAAATAAATACAATAGGATTAAACACCAGTCATATACTGTACTTTTCAGAGTATAATATGCACTTTCCCCCCCTCCTAAAAGAGGCTGTAAATGTCAGTGCATTTTATAGACCGAATACGGCCTCCCAAAACCCCACCCCGTGTGTCCCATTTTCACCAAAAATGGGCCCATTTTTTTCAAAAACAGGATGTGTAGAGGGTTTGGGAGGCCTGCAGAGTGCTCCTGGGGGCTAGAAAGGGCAAAAATGGGACATGTGGAGGGTTCAGGAGACCAAAAACAAGCCCATTTTTTGCAAAAATGGGACACACAGGGGGTTTGGGAAGCCTGCAGAGTGCTCCTGGGGATCGGGGAGGGCAAAAGCCAGATGTGCTGAGGCCAAAAACTATTTTTTTTTCTTGTTTTCCTCTTCGAAATCTTGGTGCATCTTATAGTCCCAAAAATATGGTACTTAGCAATTCTCCCCTTCTGTCACATTAAACATGATACTTTGAGAGCAATATCAGGAAATCTTAGGAAATGTATTTAAGGTTATTAGAGAGCCACCTGTAATCTTGAGGATTAAGACTCTGCATCTCTGTTAAGGCAAATCTTTGTCTTTGAATTCCTAAATTCCTTGTACCAAGGAGCCGAGCTTAAATAAAGACTGTATTGGTTATTATTCTTCAAAATAGGAAGTTTTGTCCAGGCAGGATACTTCATCAATGGGGGAATCATATCTCCAATGTTTCTCTTCAAATTTCACTACTCAATGGAAGAAATGTAGAGCGAGAAAGATGGAATCAATTCATGTATCCATTTCATGAATCCAACCAATTCATGATTCCATATCCATCTCTCTCCTCTCCTGCTTCCAGTTGTTTCAGTATGTCAGGATAACAAATACTGCTATTAAAATGCTAAAGATGGCATGAAACAGCCTTGGTTTTATAGAGAAGCTTTAATTTTGATATTTTTGTGATTTATAGCTGCATATAGTTACATATTTATGATGGGAAGCCATATAAATAGCCTAAATATAATATAAATTAGCAAGCATTCTAAGGCTGTTAGTCTCTGAGTCCATTTCTTTTTCTCTGCTTTAATTCAATTTGCATATTTAAAAATTTAGAGCTGAGGATATATACGTAGAAGAAATACCTGCCTGATAGATTTGCAACAGTTCTTTACCAGGATGCAACTGAACTGGGAAAACAAAGTAAATACAAGCAATCTATTTTTCAAAAGTCTTTTAGGTCCTCAGGTACAGAAAGTTTGCTTTGGATGTATGTGTGAGTCAAAGAAGTGATGAAAAATAGAATCAAAATATAGCCAAGGGAACAGCCAAGTCTGTTTGATATTTCTTTGAGCTCCTGAAGTCTCTTTGGCTTGAAACATTAGTGAAAATCTTAATTTTTCATCTTCCTACAGGTTGTCTAGAAACATTTAGAGATAAACATGCGATTAACCCAAGTCATAAACTCTTCATCTACAGTGTCAATTCCCAAGAAGATTCATGTCTCATGCATTACTAATCCAGTTTTACACAGCTCAGTATACTCAGTATATTCCACCATGAAGACGTGTATCAGTATTAGAGTTGTATATGTCTGGATCATGTTTTGTGAAACAGCTTTTGTGAAACTCTTAGTGGAAGAATTGGAATTCATGCCAAATGCAATTTCTGGTATTCAAGGTTTGTAATATTAAACATTATTTTATTTTGAATAGTTCCTCTTACTAAGCTATTTCTATGATTTTGGAAATTCCACGATTTTTAATTTCCTTCCAGAGAATGTCTATGAAGTTCTGGATGATTAATATAGACCAAAAAAAAGTATGATTATGTAAATCAGCCTTGATCACATTACAATTAAGATTTGATGGTGGCATGATTCAGTTCTATGTTTAGATAATGCACAATTAAATCTTCTTGCTTCTGTGTTCAATTGGGAAAAAAATGCTTCAATAGATTGTAAAAGAAAACATCAAAATGCCTAAGGATCTTAAGTTGTTTTTTTTTTCTGCAGAGTGGGATAAAAATATCAGCATTGATTAACTTTTAAAGGATACTAACCCAGTAAATGTTCAGCCACACAGTTTAAGTTTAAATATAATAGAATTTTAAAGTATTCCTCATAACTATTATATGGCAGGGATGAAAACAAGATGGCACAACGGCTAAATACCCACCAAAGTTTTCTTGAGATCACTTTCTTCTGGAGCAAAGAGGCTTGCAGGCATGGCTCATAAAAGAGTCAAGCATCTGGAAAATCAGGCAACATCAATAGGTAAATGGTGGCATGATGTAAGTACCATATTTTTTAGACTATAAGATGCACCGGAGTATAAGACGCACCTTAGTTTTTGGGGAGGAAAATAAGAAAAAAGCTGATTGGGGGTGGATCGGCCTCCTGGAATACCCCCAATCAGCTGTTCCCAGAGGTGAACTTTAGCAAAATGTTCATTGGTTGTGAGCTCTGTGCCTTGCTTTTTTTTCAGCCTCTCAAACCTCCATTTCAGAGGCTGGGCGGGGCTACAGTTGGACGTATCCAGATTTTCACCCTCTTTTTGGCAGTAAAAATGTGTGTCTTATATGCCAAAAAATACGGTAATTGCCAGAATTTGCCTCCTGAGATTACTGGCTACTGTGGGCTGGGAAGTTGTCTTATCTAGAAATGGAATCTCTCCTAGGACTGATCAGCAATATTCCAACTCACAAAGTGATACACAAACAGCAATGCAGAAACTCTAGCCACAAATAGGAGCAACAGAAAAAATCCATCACATATTCAGGGCAGTTCAAAGCCCTCCAAATACCTTGGTAGCAACAATTTCAATTGGATGTCATGTTGTGAATCACTTCTTTGATTCAGTTTCATTCAAAAGGAGGGGAGTGTAAATAGCTCTGAAAAAAATTCTTCAAACAGAATCAAAATTGCACATTTCTTTTGTCTCATTTTCAAAACAAAAAAACCTAGAACAGAACACAAGACTGAAAAAGATTGTAACATATTAAGCAAATAAAACCTTTCTGATACCATTTTCAACTCCCAAAATGTCATTCCCTCCCCCCCAATTTCTCTATTCCTGCTTCTGCATAATGACAATATTATTCTTACCGTCCCTGAGATGAATTCAATACTCCATACTAACTTGAATATAGTCCAATGTAGAATGATCCTTAAACCAGGTTCCTTTTTTTCTTCCTTAGTTAATCTTCTAAAGTGCACTTATGACTACTTTAAGATGGAAAACACTTTTGTAAATGCTGACATATTCTTCTGAATGCTTCTATTCCACACTCAAAGATCACATCTTACAGCTAATGATCCTTATTCAATGTTGTTCTCAAATCAGTGCTATTTAGGTCCATCACGTCGCCTCTACCAGGCATTTTATGCAATGAATAGAAACCACTCTCCCTGCAAGTTTGACTACGAAATAACCATTTGCCTATATTTATGGACTAGGTATATGTTTAGGTTGCACACACTTCAAGGACACGTGGGAGGACAATTTTTGTAATGCTTCAGCTAACAGCATCTTTGTAGATTATTAAACAGTGCATGGAATGGATGTTCATTTTTCATCTGTTTTACAAAAGCCCGAATATTTTTTTCCCACAATGCTTTGTTTCATTGCAAAGCCATCCCATTAAAATGAATAGACATTACACTTTATGATTACTCCTTCCTTTGGATTGAAATTTAGGCCACATGACCAGATGACTAAGTTTCTCTCGCCACTCCCCACCCACCTCAGTACTTAATTTGTTTTGTCTTGTTCTCACTTCATTTAAAATAGAAGGGAAAATCAAGCACAGGAAATTTTGTGTGCATTTTTTGTGGACATTTATTTTAATGTTTGTTTCCTAACTCACAAACACCTGTATGGGTATATCTTCCCAACAATTATTCCTATTTTTTAAATTCTTTACCCCATAAGACGAGACTGGCCAGGCACTTATCTGAAATGGTACGGGGTCTCCTGCTTGAGCAGGAAGCTGGACCAAAAGATCTCCAAAGTCCCTTCCAGCTCTATTCTGATTGATTGATTGATTTTCCAGAGAAGAATATCATCCTAAAGTTCAGATACTAAATCTAGCCCAATCTTTTGGTTTACATCAGGGATGTCAAACTCATGGCCTGTGGGCTGGATGCATCACATGCTGGCCATACACTCCCCCCTCCCAGTTTAGCAAAGGGGAAAAAAGTCCAGATACATCACATGACAACGACATGACAACATGAGCTTGACACCCCTGGTTTACATGAAGATCTAGAATATGAGAATTAAATAAAATTGAGTAAATGTCTATGAATATTCTCAGTCATCCAGGTCATGGTTGTCCCAAAGGTGCTTTTTCAAGAGGCAACTGGACTTTCTGGTTTTTCTTTGAAGACATTTCACTTCTCAACCAAGAAGCTTCTTCAGCTCTGCCTGGATGGTGGGGAATGGAAGAATGTATACTCCATGCAGACAGCTGGTCATTTGCATTCTTTTAGAGAATCATTAAGCTCCCCTGGAGGTTTATCTGAGTTCTCAGGTCACCTGAGTGATGCAAATGGGTGTGGAGCCTTCTTGGAACTGTTGAAAAGCTTTGTAGATGAGATAGATGATGTCATATCCCCCCTTCTGTTGAGAGAGGGCTATTCAATTTTGACATAGATGGCCTCTTTGACTCCTCTTTCAAACCAACAGTCCTCTCTGTCCAAAATGTGGATTTTGCTGTTTTCAAAAGAGTGGCCTTTATCTTTTAAATGCAAATGGACTGCTGAATCTAATCTAACATAGGGGGAAAAAACCATCAGGACTAGAAGCAAAATGTCTTCAAAGAAAATGAGAAAGTCCAGTTGCCTCTTGAAAAAGCACCTTTGGGACAAAACTGAGTAAAATTATTATTAAACCAAGTTCTCCATCTATCTACAGCAGGGGTGTCATACTCAATTTCATTGAGGGCTGCCTCAGGGTTGAGTTTGACCTAGGGGACCAGCGTGGCATGGCCAGGGTGGGTGTGGCCAGCTCAACGTCACTTGTGTCAGGGGTGCCTGTGGTGTCCACCATCCAGAGTCCTGTGGGACTCTGCCAGAGAAAACAGGCTCCCGAGCTCCATTTCGGCTGCGATGGCCTCCTGCAACCCTCTGCCAGCTAAAACAGAGCTCGGGAGGGCTGCCTGCAGCCCTCCCAAGCTCTGTTTTCATTGGCAGAGGCACCATGGGCTGGTCCTTTGCTGTTTCCAGGGTGGCCCTGTGGGCCAGATCTAAGCACCCCATGGGCTGGATCCGGCCCCCGGGCCTTGAGTTTGACACCCCTGATCTACAGTATATGAAAGAACTACGACCAGTGAAATAATTCTTGACAAAATGGCATAAATAAAGAGTGATTCATTAACCTATGAGACAGTTTCTGATGTAACTCATAATACATTTAACACATGTGAACAATGCTATCATTATGAGGAATTATATATCAATGATTTGGGACATATAAATTCTATTTCCAGTAGTTTCGATCTCCATACGCAAAGCTGTGTTAGAACTGCCAAGGTTTTAAAATACACGATATACTTTCCTTGCGTGAACTCTTAAAATTTCTTGAACCTATGGACCTGGGATATAGGAAAATGAAGCTAGCAACATGTTGATCACACTGGCATTCCTACCAAGTGAAAATGGATAGAGTTGGTTGTGTGAAGAGTAAGATAATGAAGGGGAACTTGCATCCTTGTTTGACATGGAATAAGTACTTAATCAATAAATTGGAAGAATCTAAATCCTGCAACCTGTATAAAAAAGGAAAACTGAGTAGGATTACCATAGTAATTTGGTAAATAACTGAACCTTATAAATGCAACACATTGAGTTTTATATATTTACAACAAACTCAAATATGTGCAGGAGTAACGAATGTTATAAAACATTTTGTCTGGTGGCCTCTGGCAGACTTAATCATCTGGAAAATGAAAGCCACGTTATGCATCTTCATAATTACTCTTTCTTTCAGGCACGAAAAGAATGAAATGAACTGGCATCTGCTCTGGGGTTCAGAGTTACTAGTTTAGGATTTTGAAATGGATTCCATGTAAAATATGATCATTTATAACTCCTCACAATGGTTCAACTTTGGGGAGTTCCAGTTACCCCAATGCTTTATTAAAATTTCCAAGAGAACATGGTTTATGGATGACAAACAATGGTTGGAAATTAAGTTAGTTTTCCATTTGGAAGTAGAGGCTTATAGTTTAAGGCCATCTTATTAAATTTGTATCACCAAATTTTGATGTTCTTCAATTTTTTCCCCCCGTTTCTTTATTGAGACTGTCCTTTGGCTAAGGATTAAGATTCTGCAACATATTCCTAAGAATTCTGGATTTTGTCAAGTGGGCAAAGTCCTTGATTTCTGTTGCATTATGGGAAAGAAACTTTCCAAATCCAAAGAGAGCACACAGGAATCTTTTGGTTTTTTTTAAGAGTGCTAATTGCAAAAAAGAAGAAAGAGCGATGAATGAGCTTTTTTCATTTGTGCATGATGCTTGCCCAAAGGCATAATTGGCTTATGTTTTGGCCCCTTTAATCATTATGTGCTGTACAGCAGTCTTCCTGGAGTCTATTGAATTAGCAGGTTGTAAGAGATGCAATAAACTAGTAAACAAATGGGTACGTAAAGAAGAAGCTTCAAATGATGGCAACAATTTGATGAACTGAGAATATGCACTGTGAAAAGAGGAATGACACAATATTTAAACCCAAATCTGTGCACCACTTTAGAGGTTCAAAAACAAACAAAACATTTCTAATGGACATAGCACCAGAGCTACTAGAACTGGAATTGATTTTTATCCAACATTTCATCCACTTTAGCACATGGAACTTATAGTCTATAAGCAAATGCACATGGATTGATTATCTGACATCAAATCACTGTCAATTTTTAGTGTCCATGTAGGTAGATTTCATCCATGACCATCTGTCCCTAATCTTGTCCTTGAGGTCTTCCAATGGTGCACCCATTTACCACTGTAACTAAGTCAATCCATGTAGCTGTTCTCTTTTATTTCCTTCCTTCTTTCCCATATTAGAGCTCTCGCCAGTCTTTGCAAAAAGTATCCAAAATAGGGTAAACTTGATTATTTGTGCCTTAAGCAAGAACTCTGGTTTGATATGGTGTTTGATGATCCATCAGGTTCTTTTCTTCTTCTAGTGTAAGAGGTTGCCAGTCCAAAACCCAGCACTGAGTTAATTTCATCTTGATAGTAAAAAGAAGAATTAAAAGTTGTTAGATATCAGGGCAAATATTATACTAGCTGAAGAAGTATTTATTTCTTTATGAAGCAGCCAAGGAATGAATGGTTAAGATTAACTTATAAGTAAGTAAACCACTCTAGTCAAAACAGAGAAGAGCACTCGAGACAACACAAGGAAAAAAAAAAACCCATCATTTTGAAAATACAGTAAAAAAAGATTTGTAAGGAGAGGGAGCTAAATGAAGGGTGACTCTTTCCATTTCTGCCCTCTAAAAGCGGTTGTTATTCCAGTCAAATGAGGCAATATGCAACACAGATAAAGATTAGTTTATAATCTTAGGCATATCCATTTCACAAAAAATATTTCTTGCTAAAGGTACGGAAAACACTGGTCTGTTTTGCCTATAAGTCACAGGTGCAATCAAATCCCAGGTTTACCCCAAGCATGCTCATGCTATTCTGTGTGAATTAGAATCTATAGTTTAAAGATTAACTGATCTTTCTTTGCTCCTAAAATCTCTGCAGTGTGAGATGGGTGGCCATATAAATTACTTAAACCAACACACAATAAATGAATACATCCATTTATCCAGCAAGCCAGCTGTGGGAAATTGTATCATGCCTTTGAACCTATGAACCTTTTCATCCTTGTAGCAAATAGTGAGAGACAGGTAAGGGGGGAAAGTTTCAGGTGATGCCCTGTGTTTGTATCTCACCTGCCTTATTGTTAATTCAATCAGTGTCTGGGTATAAGAGGCAAAAGAAGATTCCTGTTTCTCTCTTGTGTTTCGCTTTCTTCAGAATGGAGGTTAGGTAGACATGATTTTTTCTTTCCCTCCTGGATTTCTTAATAACAAGTAATAAGGTTTTACTTCAGACATACTGACTATTACCGTGTTTCTTCAAAAATATGACCGGGTCTTATTTTCTTTTGACCCCCCCCAAAAATGGCTATGCCTTCTTTTTGAGGGGTGTCTTAATTTCTCCCCCACATGCTTGGCCTGGCCACAGGGCCACTTCTTTTGCGGCCAAAAAGAGCGACCCACTCACCCAATGTGCCCTGCCTGGCCACCGGGCCATTTCTTTCATGGACAAAAAGAGCAAATGATGCGACCCACACACCTTGCACAGCCTTGCCTACCTGTAACAGTCACTACAGCTACTTGTAGCCGTTCACCCGAAAAAGCCTGCTGTCATCCACTCCAGCAAGCCTGGCCACGTATGCGCTTAAATAGGGCCAAATTTTAGGGGTAGGGCTTAATTTTAACACATGCGCACAAAACAGTGCTGGGCCTTCTTTTGGGGGTGGGTCGTATTTTAGGAGAAACACAGTAGAATTTGCTGGGCTGAACATAGCAAATATTTTGCCTGCAACACACTATATTAGGAATATATGTGTGTGCTCACCTATAATTAAATTATTCAGCATTATTTTGTCATTCTATTTTGGTTTGAGGACTTAGCCTCTCAGAAGATCTTCTGATGATTTCAAATCCAATACTAGCATATTGTTGCCCATATCTCCACAAACAGGATGTATACACAGCTTACCCCATACCCTCAGGATTCATCTTGATTGCCAGTTTTTTCAAGATTTAACTTTGTTCTGCTTTGTGCTAATGAAGTGTTACCCTTGTTGGTTAGCCCTTCCAATATCAAGTCATGTCTTGACAGAATTCTGCATATGAAGTAAAGATTGCCTTTCCTTTGAAATTCTGCACAATTGGGGCAGGTTTAACATCCTTGATAATGAATTAATAGATGCTGACTTAATCTAGTCACTGGGTCACATTTTTACTGCTGTCATAATAAAAGAAGGTTGAAAATGCCACACACACACTCTCTGCTGTTTGCCCCTCCTTGTGGCACTGATTCTTCCATTTTTGCTAGCTAAGTAACTCTAACCTGATTCAGCCAGTTCCCGACAGCGATTGTATGGGTGTATCTTTCCACTGACATCAAGCGTTCAACCAGTTTCTCGTACCTTAACTGTACTGCTCGTATTACTTCCACTTAATGCTAGAGTAATATCTTTATAATTACTATTATTATACAATACCATCATCGCAGATGGCCTTGGAGTTTCACAAGAACACAGAGCTTTGTTCCAAAGAAACGTACAGTCTGAATTATAGATTATGTATATATTAATGCCAAACTAAATTATATATTACATATTGAAATCAAATGGGATGGTAAAAACATTAAAGCAAAGATGTTGCTCAACGATTGCCAGCAAAATTATAATTCAGCTCAAAGCCACACTCTCTTTTCTCTTCCCCCCAGACCAAAACATATCACCTTGGGAAAGAAGAATTTAGAGGAGACAGAATCTAAAAAGACACCTTGGAAAATCTGTGGAAGCATCTGTTTCTTCTATTACCTCTGTCTTCCTATTCCTCAGTGTCATTTCTTGGGCTTTGGGGAAGGGAAGAAGAGGTAGCTTGTCAAAATATTTGTGAGGTCCCTTCAGGCTTCCTGAATGATGGATTGGCACACTGCAGATTGAGAAGGAGAGAATTCTTCCTAGGAGTAAATTGGCTCAGTGAATAAATGTGAAGTTTTACTTCCTTGTGAAGTTGTCCTTCCTTGGCTTCCCCATACTTTTTTACTTCAAATTACATGGTCACTTTTTTTTAAACATTCACAAGTCTCATATCATTCCAGTACTTTAATTTGTGCTGATCTAGTGAAAAATCAACATCCTAGGTTCAGTATATTGAAGGCAAAATGAGAAGTGGATGGCAGAGCATGAGATGGTTAGATAGTGTCATCGATGCAGTGAACATGGGTTTGGGAAGACCCTGGGAGACTGGAGAGGACAGGGGATGCTGGGGTCCATGAGGTTGTGGGAAATTGACTTAACAACTGAACAACAATAATAACAGAAGTTTTAGAATACTTTTTCTTTTTTTCTTTTTGTCTCTGGTATGTCATTTCTAGAGTTAGGAATTTACTGACTAAATGAAGCTATTAGCAATAGCACTTAGACTTATATACCACTTCATAGTGCTTTACAGCCCTCTCTCAGTGGTTTACAGAGTCATCATATTGCCCCCAACAATCTGGGTCCTCATTTTATCAACCTCAGAAGGATGGAAGCAGGGGTGAAATTCAACAGGTTCTGACAGGCTCTGGAGAAATGGTAGAGGAAATTTTGAGTAGTTCGGAGAACCAGCAAATACCACCTCTGGCTGGACCCAGAGTGGGGAGGGAATGGGGATTTTGCAGTATCCTTCCCTGCCACGCCCACAGAACCAGTAGTAAAAATAACTGGATTTCACCATTGGATGGAAGGCTGAGTCAACCTTGAGCCTGGTGAGATTCGACCTGCCAAACTGCTGGCAGCCAGTGATCAGCAGAAGTAGCTTGCAGTACTGCATTCTAAACACTGTGCCACTGCAGCTCTATTACCTTTTTATTTTTATTGATCACTTATGCATTTATTTATTGATCAAATTTATAGGGGTGCTCATCTCATGAAAAAGTGACTCTTGGTGGTGTACAATAAAACTATGAAACAGTTACATAAAAATATTCAGCTAAAATTAAATACTTAACTAAAATTAAAAATTGCAATCAAAGAATAATAGGGCAGCAGATGTCAACAGCAATGGATACACCTCCATACCATGGTGTTCTCTTGGGGCCCCCAGGCCTAATGGCATAGACAAGTTTTGAGAGATTCTAGAAAATCAACAGGGATGAATCCAATTTCACTTTGGGGGGAGGACATTCCATAAGGTGGGTGCCACAACAAAGAAGGCCCCACCTTTTTTTTTATTATTATTTGATTTATATGCCGCCCTTCTCCGGAGACTCAGGGCGGCTTACAATGTGTTAAGCAATAGTCTTCATACTTTTGTATATTTATCCAAAGTCAGCTTCTTGCCCCCACAAACTGGGTCCTTATTTCACCTACCTTAGAAAGGATGGAAGGCTGAGTCAACCTTGAGCCTTGGACAGATTCGAACCAGCAGTAAATTGCAGGCAGCTGTGTTAATAACACCTTCTGAGTCCCACCAAGTCTAGCCCTAGCAGATGGGACCTATAGCAGGGATCTTCTGTGAGATCACATAGACCAGTGATGGCTAACCTTTTCCGTACCGAATGCCCAAAATGCCTGAACCCCCAAAATGCAATGCGCCTGCGGCCCCCATTTGCATGTGGTCCGCCTGCCATGCATGCATGTGCGGCCCCCGCATGTGCCTCATCCCCCACGTGTTCGGTCCCCACACACTCCCCGCCCCCACGCATCTGCACCCCACCACATGTGCCATGCTCCCTGCGCATGCACAGCAGAGACCTGATGACCAGCTGGCTGGTGGGAGATGCACGCGCATGCGTGGCAGAGCTGAACTGGGGCGACAGCTTGGGTGCCTACAGAGAGGGTGCTGCATGCCACCTCTGGCACACATGCCATAGGTTCGCCATCACGGACATACACTATGTGATGGAAATCTATCCAAAACACTCTGTTAGGAAAGAGTAAACTGCCCAAGCCTTATCCCAAGAGAAGGACTTTATTCTATGCTTAGTTCAGTACCTGAAGCAATCAGAGGGTTTAGTATAAATTTTCAGTTGAAATATAATCCAAAAGTTATAGTGCTATTTTGGTTTTTCCCATATAATCCTGTTTGATTTCAGTGTCCATTAATTTTAATAGAGACTGAGCAAGAAATATATTAACTTAGGATGCAATGAAGATGAATTGTGAGGATTCTAATCCTCATTCTGTCTCCAGGCTTTCTGGACTGTTTAAAAGATACAGAGTAAATCTTATTATATACTTCCATTAAAAAAAAACATACCATGTCTACCCTCCTTACCCTGTAAATGATTAGAATAAAGACAATATTTTTTAGGTGAACAAAATCTTTAATATTTTTCCAGTCAGGAAAATGTCACAGTATCTTCCTCTGCTGTTCCTTCTTTGAAAGGTTGATACTATATTTAATTTTGCCCATGTCTTTGCTCTTTGGGAGATGATTTCCAGATAGTATTCTCATTTTTATGGAGTATGTTTAGCCATAAAGTCATCTTGCCAATTCAGTTGGTTTATTACAGCATTTCTTGATGCAAATGTTTTTGATTTAAAATGACTGTTGGTTTAAAACTTAAATCAGAGGAATCAAAGAAAGTTTGTTGCTTTTTTAATTAAACAATTTGGGACAGCCAATGCATCCCACTGGATAGCCTTTGTTCTGTATCGAATGAGTGCAGGATGTTTCCAAATAATTATTTCCCTGCACCTACACCTACAATCAGTGTTTCCCAGGACAACTGAGTTAGAATTAATACATCAGTCCCAAGGATTGCTAGAAAATACTTTTCCCATATGCAGAGATACATGTTATTTGCAAGTACCAATCCCTTTATTATGGGAAAAAAAATTGTCTTTGAGCCGGTGGAAGAAATTCCTTAGGCTTTGAGTGGGTGAACACTGCATCTTCATTCCTAAGATTATTCAGCCAGGGACTTCAAAAGCATTTCAGAATTAAAGTTCAGATAAACTTTTTTGTTTACAGATGATAATAATGAAAAAAACACAGACTGAAGCACAGTAATAAAAAAAAAATCTAATAATAAATGATATTCTGGGAAAGATAGTAAAATGTGTTTCTTTAACCATACTTCTTTAGTAATTTAATAACCAAGATATACACCTTTGATGTTATATTTGTTTGTATGTTAAAATCCAACAATACAAGTTGGCTGGCATACTACAAACTAAAGAACAAACAAAGTGAAATAAACAGTACCAGCTAAAAGAAAACATAACAATTAAATGGAGATCAAATCCTCAGATTCCTTATCCCGTTCTATAGAGAAATTCCAATCCTCTTGGTCAAATGACCAAGGAATTTATATAATATTGCTAAGAAACTGCATTATTGTTAAGAATTTTTCATTAGATACTCTTGTGTTTCTAAATGTATTACTTGACACCACAAGTACCTTTAGAAATTCAAGTGGCTATCACCAGATAGTTTTCAAAAGGATCTCAAGAACATGGATCGTCTTCCAAGCTTTGAGTTAGCGTAGTTGGAATCCTTTGTCAGATATGTAATATGTTGTGTTGACTAGATCTTCCATCTGTTTATTGTTTAATTTTTTTTTGCAAAAGGTTATATACTTGTTCTATTTTTAAGTTGTAAGATGATCAGAATACATTAGAATTAGGTGGCATCTAAATTGACATAGTGGATAAACCTAATTACTCTTCAAAGACATATGTGCCTAAAGAGTCACCTACACTTTTTTATCTCGTGTCCTGTTGAACAATTCACTAAGGTAGAAATTCCTTTTTCCCCTCTAACATGGTGAAATTATACAGTAAATATATTCTTTAGAAACCGAAATGTTAAGTAGATTCTGACAACTAAAAGTAGTATAAATGTCAGCCCCAAAACTGGTTTCAGATATACATCTATAAATGCTATTTTTAAAAAATAATTAATGGAAGTGATAATTAAACAATGAAGAAGCTGAACCGTTCAGAGCTGGGTTTATGAGGGTACTTACGAGACCGCCTTCTGCCACCAGTAGCCTCTCACCGACCAGTTCGCTCCCATAGAGAGGGGCTCTTCAGGATGCTGTTGCCTGGCGGCCCCCAGGGGGAGAGCCTTCTCTGTGGGGGCACCTGCCATCTGGAACGAGCTCCCCCCGGAGATACGGAGGATCCAAGATTTACGCACCATCCGCCGCGCTCTAAAAACGTTTTTATTCCAACAGGCTGGTCTGGCCTAACTCTCCCTATGGGGTTTTAAATGTTTTACATAAATTGGATGCTTTTAAATTTGTTTCTTGAGCCCAAATTATTTAATCTATTTTTAATAGCTTTTAACTTTTGTATGTTTTTTGTATTTTTATCTTGGCTGTTCACCGCCCTGAGTCCTCTGGGAGTAGGGCGGTATACAAATATGATAAAATAAATAAATAAAAATAAATAAATGTATATTTCAGTCAAAATAGAAATGAAGTTCTTTCTTAAAAATCAGATACATATGGTATAATTCTTGCTTCTCTATAAACAGGCTGGGACGGGTGACAATATTCACTATGACTTTTTTTTCAGTTTCTGTTTCACATTTTAGACCTGAAAGATCAAAAATAAAGGTGAAAATAGAGTCATTTATTTCTCAGCTTTTCCACTGCCAGAGGTGGAATCCATATGTGATTTATAGAATGAGTTGATAGAAGAAGGCTAGGTAATAGACCGAGTATTATTTTACCACTTCAAGCAACAAAGATCAGTATGGTGTTCCTTTCTATGTTTTTTTTTTTAAAAAAACTTCTATCAGGATATTAAAAAGAAAAAGATATCTGCAAGAAGATTCCAGCCCTCTACTCTGAAAGTTTTCAAATAGGCAAGGATTTTGTTAATTTAGGTAAGTATTTAAAGGTATTTTCCTTACACTTACGGTTTATGCTATATTATACCTTATACTACTTTATTTTCATCTCATCCAGCTGCATGGAACAGATCAAGCTGTAGTCAGATTCATAAACAGACCTATTTCCTTTCCATGCTAGATCTTCTTTCTCTCCTTGGAGTTTTTAATCATAAGATGAATAACTGCAGCATTTTTTTTTTCTAGAGATGTTGACACTCAATTCTGATTCCCAAAGATACTTCACATGTAAATTAAGTTTGAAGAAAAAGGATGAATTCTGCAATAAGATCTGATTGAGATATTATCCTGATAATATCTGATTATATTGTTATATACATTGAATATATATATGTATGTGTGTGTGTATTTGTCCCTCCCTCCCCACCCTCTCTATATATACACACTGTATGTGTTTTTCTATCGAGACACCTGGTCAACCCCAACATGTGGGAGGGGGCATTCTGCTCCCTTTTGCCTTTCAGTTCCAATCCAGGAGCCCTCAAGCAGTCGCATTCACGACAAACCATTTTATATCATATCATATATATATATATCCTGTGTGTGTCATATCAACAATAAAATTACTGTTTAGTTAGTTGTTTAGCTTGTTTTGGCCTTCATTTGCATCACGTTCTTCCCTAGGATGTAATAATGTAATGGCATAGTGGATATGTGTAGAGCCATATTTATAGATCCAAGCAGTGTGGCCCTTGTTAATTGACAGATAGAAGTTAATTGACAGATAGAAATTTTTGTCAATTCACCGATTTTCCAAGCGCTTTTGAATATTTTTTGGCATAGTGCCCCGGGGTGCCAATATCCAATGGGACCACCACAGCTGATTTATGATATAATCTTTCAAGTTCAATTTTCAGATGTTGATACTTTATAATTTACTCCAACTCTTTGTCTTCTATTCTAATATCCCCTGGTATTACCACATTAATTATCCACACTTTCGTCTTTTAAACCACCAGTCAAATCTGGTGTGATATATTTGGAGGTTATCAAGTTCAAGAAGGCTTAATTAAATTGAGGGGGTGTGATCCCATAGGAACTTTTTGCCCTAGGCCTATGTTTTTTTTCTGAACTGCTGATGCTTTTCTTGCAAATCTCTTTGTTAACTATTAAGAAAGCAGAATATTCTGAAACAGACTTCTCTGGCTCTCACAGAATTGCATGAAACAACCATAAGAGAATTGATTCTAATTCCAGTACATTCTAATTTCAGTGCACCTTCTCTGATGCTATACCAGAGCATACACTTGGCATCCTGAGAATACTCTGCCTTCTACTTTGCATTTTGATGTTGAGCGCCAGCAGACATTCTCATTTCTTTGTTATTTTCCTTGCCTTAAAAGAAAATTAAAACTATTTAATTAAAAACTATGCCCAGCCCATTTTATCAGGCTCTTACCCCTTTTTTTCCCTAAATTGAATTTGGAAAACTCTTAATCAGGTCCAAAACCAAGAATGACACATGGTGATTCTTCCAAGCTGAGTTCTTTATTGTTTCACGCCTATAGACTCTTGCCAGACTGAAAACTCGAATAGCTGCATCTACAATAAACTCCGTGAACTATGAGGGAGGGGCTGTCTTCACCTTCTTTCTGTCACACATAATATTTGTATTCAATTGCCTCTTATTCCATTGGAATGCATTCTGTCCCTCCTCGGAATCTACCTCTTTACTATGTTCTATCACACTTTTATAAGTTATGGAACGGGGTGATTCTTGTCATTGTGTGATGGGGCAACTAAATCCAAGAAAATTTAAGCAGTTTTTTGTTCTCTTCCTAGTCTTTCAGCTCAAATTAAGGACTGATTTACATATTGTTTGCAGGGAAAATATTTTCACATGTCAAGATTTCATTCTTGGCTGTAGAATTTATTTCAGTTTGCCATGTGAAATAGAAGCTGAGGATCATGAAAATAGATTGGTGGTAGAAAGGAAGCTGAACCAGAGAAAATAAGTGAATGAATTCAGTTGGTCTATAATTGTGGCTTATATCTGCAGGATGCTTTCAGGTAATTTATACTTAAGAAGACTATTAAGCAATGGTAATTTAAATTGTATTCAGAGGTAGGCTGCTCCTGGTTCGGTCCAGTTTGGGCGAACTGGTATTTCAAACCACTGGCTGTGCCCACCCACCTGCCCCAGAGCTATCCTGTCCTATATATTTCATTCTCTGGCTCACTTGCCCCACCCACACAGCCCAGCTGATTTATGTGCCTTGCCTGCTCTACTCATTGTGGCTGCCCGAGAAGGTCTGCTGGAAGCTGCATGCAGGAAATTGTCGTGTGTTTGAAGCTGAACACACATTTTTGGTTCTGCACTAGGTGAACTGGTTGTTAAATTATGTGAAGCCCTCTGATTGTATTCCACCTCACTTAAAAAAAACAAACAAACCTGTGACTAATCTGGATTTTGTCCATTCACAAATGGGCAAAATGGACAAGTAAATATCATTATGCTAATATTCTGAAACCACAGTATATTGTGCTCTTTTCTGTTAAAGTGTTTGAGGAGATACTTTCTTTCCACATAGTCCCCAAATTGCTTTTATGGCAAGATAACAAGGTAAAAAGAAAAAGAAAATGACTTTGAAAAAGAAATAAAGAGGTAGAACTCTTTGGATAAAACTGGAGAGAAAACTCTGAATGAAACTTGATTATTTGAACAATCAAGGATTTATCTGGAATGTTACAGATTGTGCCTAGGTCACTCATCCTAAAAAACCCATGGTAAATGGGGGAAATCCCTGTGAGAAAAGCGAGGTTAATCAATCACCTTTCCTGTGATTAGGGTTGTGAAGTAGCATTTTCCAAATAAAAATGGGCTTGCTATTAGTACTATCCTATGAGGTCAAGGCTCCCAACAATCTTGGTTTTGAAACCAAGGCAAGCAGATAGGCATGTAAACCAGAAGAGGAGAATGCCACCAAATTTCTAACTCCCCTGCCTGTCCAGCAGCAGGATCATGTAGAAGCTAGAAAGAATTGAGAAGTTTTATTAGATAACATGGCACTGAGAAGTTGGTATTAAGACATGAAAAATTACACCCTCCTTTCATTTTTCTAGCTAATTATATTGGGAGGCATACTTCCAAGGTTTATCTCCAGATGTCTATCCTGGAGCTGCAGTGAAAACATCTGTAAAGCACATAGTCAAGGACATTCTCATCAATCCTAAAATTGTATGACATTAGTTGGTTTACCAGCATCACCTGGTAAAATAGTGGGAGCTCTAATCCCTCTGTTTCACCTTTCTCTACCATTCTTAGCTTGTGCCACCTTATTCTGCCTCTGGCATGTTCCAGAAATTACACATGCAAACATCTATCTATTTATCCTAATTAATGCCCATTGATTAATGCCCACTGCCTGAAACAACCCACAAATCAGTATTTTTGAAGACTATATACTGTTGATCAACTGATATCTATGTTTTTCTTTGACTGAAGGACCTTTTCTCTTTGCCTCAAGACTTTTTCTACTTTTCCCCTAAAAAATAAGATTCCATTTACAGACCAGCAAACTGGCTTCAAGTGAAGATCAGCATAGGGTTCAGGAAATAAGTTGTGTGATCCATGCCATGCTATCCTCCACACATGTTATCATCCCCATCTCTCACCTTTCAACTGAAACCATCTTACTTTATCTATCATCGTTCAACCCAGAGTAAGTTGAAATGCAGGATGCTCCTATAGAGAATGAAACTGCCTCCAGTTGTAACCAGTAGATTCCATCTGATAATTGAGAATGGAAACAGAACAAATGTTTCATGCCTCAAAGGTATTGTTACAAATTAGGGCTGAGCCAAAGTGAATCCAGTGTGGAGAGAACACCTGTCTTCTGTCATTTGCATTCTCTCAATTAAAAGTAATCTGTCTTCTCTGAGCTATTGGCCCAATTTATAGAGACAACATGGAACGAAATAAAACACATTTCAAATGTTCACTTTTAAAAAAAAAAACTTGCAGTATGCAAGCAAGCTTCCTTCATTATCACTAATGCAGGTTTTCAATTGCTTCAATAACTTGCAAAGTTTCATTGTATATGTTCTCTAAAGAATAGAAATAATTCAAAGTCTTCAATGTTATAAGTTAATTTAAAGCAGGGGTGAAATCCAGCAGGTTCTGACAGGTTCTGGACAACCAGTACTGGAAATTTTGAGCAGTTCGGAGAAACAGCAGTGGAAATTTTGAGTAGTTCGGAGAACCAGCAAATGCCACCTCTGGCTGGCCCCAGAGTGGAGTGGGAATGGAGATTTTGCAATATCCTTCCCCTGGAGTGCGGTGGGAATGGAGATTTTGCAGTATCCTTACCCTGCCACGCCCACAAAGCCATGCCCGCCAAGCCACACCACACCCACCAAGCCACACCACACCCACCAAGCCACGCCCACAGAACTGGTAGTAATAAAATTGCATTTCACCACTGATTTAAAGATACATTGGTGTTATATATAGTGTCAACTAGTGCATCTGGATGGAGAGAGGGAGAATGGGAAGTGGGAGGTTCTATTGTTTTATGCAAAATGATCTAAACATTACAAGTGCATTATTTTGCGGTGTGATTTTGAATTACACAAAACTGGATTTTTAGGGAGAATGCAGGCATTTCAAAAGTAAATATTTGGGTGGCCTTAAAACTAATTAAAAGTGAGGCAGAATGAATTTAGGAGTGCCCATCTGGAAAGTTGACAAAAGAAGGAAGTAAATTACCAGCCATCCCTACATAGGATTATTTGTAAGAGAAAGGACCGAAATAATAATTTCCATACAAATATATCATATAGCATTATGGGGCAATATATAAGCCTAAATGTTATTGCTATGCTATATCCAGTGAACAATAACTAAAATAAATAAACAAGCAATACTTCCTTAAAGATCTCTCTTCTGCTTTTTAACGATTTCTGCTAATGGTCCATTAAAAGCAAGAATTTGCATTTTGATATGGTCAGCTTAGGAGAAGAAATCAATGGGCAGCTATTTATTTGTCCTTGGTACTCTTTGTCTTTGGAGCATATTGCTGCTGCAAAGGTAAGCTCATTAATAAAGCTAGCAAGAGTTATACAAATAATAATTGGAAAGCAAGAGATGGAAAGCCACCCTAAAAGCTATGCAAAGAGGCATTTGCTGGTCTCTTTGTGTGTGTGTGTGTGTGTGGTGTATGTGTGCACGCGCGCACCTGCATGCACGCGCACACATGTAGATGCACATATTTGTATCTCACAATAGTTCATAGAGTTCATTATGTAGGCAGTATTTGAGGGTCTGCCACAAAGAAGAAGGGCTCAAATTATTCTCCAAAACACCAGAGGGCAGGACAAGAAACAATGATTGGAAACTAATCAAGGAGAGAAGCAACCTGGAATTAAGGAGAAACTTCCTAACAGTGAGGACAATTAACCAGGGGAACAGCTTGCCTTCAGAAATCGTGGGCACTCCATCACTGGAAGTTTTTAAGAAGAGATTAGACCCGTGATGGCGAAACTATGGCACACATGCCACAGGTGGCATATGGAACCATATCTGTGGGCACACGGCCATTTCCGGCCTCCGGAGGGCCTCGGAAGGGGTGGGGGAGGCAGTTTTCATCTTCCCCAGGCTCCAAGAAAGCCTCTGGAGCCTGGAGAGGGCAAAAAATGGACCTACCGGACCCATCTGTAACCTTTTTGCCGTCACATGCCAAAAGTGGGGGGAGTGCGGGAGGTCATGCGCGCATGCGCAAGGGGGTGGGGCAGGGGTGCATTGAATTATGGGTTTGGCCACATGTGCGCATGACCCCCCCACACTCCCCCACTTTTGGCATGAGATGGCAAAAAGGTTAGCCATCACTGGACCAGACAGTCACTTATCTGAAATGATATAGGTTGTCCTGCTTGAGCAGGGGACTGGACTAGAAGACCTCCAAGGTCCCTTCCAGCTATATTCTATTCTATTCTTCTTCCTAGAATGTTCCTCTTCTAGTGAAAAAAAAATCCAGCAATTGCTAAGTGATTAATATGGTTGGGAAGTAGCTATTGGGTTTAGTTTCTTCTGGGACTATGCCACACTCTAATTCAGTTTTGATTTATTTGGGCAATTTGTAAACCACTCAGTTACAGGATTTCCTGGACAAAGGTACAGTTTTATTACAGAGGTACAATAGAATCATAAAAGCAAAATATTACAGAAACTAAAAAAGCTGGCTTCTCAAATCCAACAAAACTATAGATAGGCTTAGTTAAAAAAACAATAATCCTGAAGAAATATAAAACTCCTCTTAATGCTAGAGATAGTTTCTCTAGAGAGAGAATTCCATATCTGAAATGTCACAAATATTTTAAAACTATATATTTATACAAATACCATGATTAACCCCTTATGGTGGTGACAGTGGGAGATTCAGATTTTCTTGGATTCTTCAAGCAGCCAGGTTGAAAACTATTCATAAATTTATAAGGAGCTTCTCTCTCTTAATGATTAATGGTTAACCTTTACCTAAAAGTAGCAATTCTCAACCACAGAAATTCATGTCTTTCCATATTAGTTTATTTCAGCTAGCAGTTATACTAAAAATTAAGGTGTGCACTGATAATAACATTTGGTATGGCCATCGACTCAATAGTTGGAAAAACAATGTGATTTTATTTTGATCAAATCAGAAGGTACCTTGTTTGATTTGATATGTTGTAGAGAAAACTGCAAACTTCCTAGAAGTATCTTTCCAAATTGCTAAAGAATATATGCAAGCAGAATTAACTATTTAAGTAGTTTTTGTATAAAAGGGAAGAGAATATTTAATGGATTCATTTTTTTTACCTTTTCTGGTTTTTCCTTCCTTCCTTCCTTCCTTCCTTCCTCCCTCCCTCCCTCCCTCCCTCCCTCCCTCCCTCCCTCCCTTCTTCCTTCCTTCCTTCCTTCCTTCCTTCCTTCCTTCCTTCCTTCCTTCCTTTCTTTCTTTCTTTCTTTCTTTCTTTCTTTCTTTCTTTCTTTCTTTCTTTCTTTCTTTCTTTCTTTCTTGGTAGACAGCTTTTTGTTTGCCCTAAAGCAATGTTTTGCCCGTCTCTAATTTAAAGACTTTTGTACTCTATATTTTAATATAGGCCAGTTTGCCAAGAACATCTAAATATTTTAAAAACATCTTAATCTCAGCAGAGATTGTCTGTAAAATATGTCCCAAAGGTGTTTTTTTGAAAAGGCAACTGGACTTTTTTTTTCTTGAAGGCTTTTTATCCAAGAAGTTTCTTCAGTTCTTCAGTTTCTTCAGTTCTGGGGGCAGATGAGAATGGATCAGGAAGCAAAACATCTTCAACGAAAAACAACAACAAAGAAAAGTCCAGTTGCCTTTTGAAAAAGCACCTTTGGGACAACCATGACCTGGATGACTGAGAATCTCCATAGACATCTGCAAAATATGGTTTTAAAATTCTGACTTGGCATTAGATTTTGGTCACATTTTTTTTTAAAAAAATAGCATCTACAGGAACCCAAATCTCTTCCATTTGCAAGCAAGAGCCATGAAAAACCCTCAAACATTAGAGATTAAAGGCCAGTGTTTGGCTTTCACAAATGGCTTCTTCAAGACAGTTATATTTTTTTATAGAACTCTTGCTCAAAACTGTGCTTCTCCGTTGTTACTTGACTATATATTAAATTTCCTCTACCTCTGTTGCAGTCAGTCTACCCCCTTTAAAAAGTGTCATTCTGTCATTATTTCTTTGTGAACTGTTGGGATATGTTGAACACAACTTTGCCGTTCACATAAACAAATACTAAATTAATTATTTTACTACATAATTTATAAATTGGAGAAATTGTCAAGCATGCTTTGGAGATTATTGTAGCTGATAAATATATGAAATATGCATAATTATTACAATTACAGGAATATCATATACAAGATGAAAGTTACCAAAAGTGAAGACTCTTCATTCTTAGAATGCATGAAAGCTGGGAGAAAAACCTGAATAACACAATATGTGAAATTTCTGGCCTGTGGGCTTGATGTAGCCCAATATCTGGACCCTGCAATCTACAGGTCTTTTAGTGATGACCCTTTCCTTCCTTTAAGAGTAACCTTTTCCATAAAGAGGACCATGACATCAGTTATTCACCTTCAGAAAGCATTTCTAAAACTGGAACTCTGTCCAAATAATATTTTTTTTGGGGTGGGGAATGGGGAGGGGGTTGGGTCAGATCAAGAAGAATCAGCACAGATGGAGCAAGAAGATCAATTTAGAATGAAACAGTCCAGAATCAAGGCCCTCCAATGGATGTTCATAAGTTCATAAGTAGAAAAAATAAGGCAAGTAGGTACAATAATAGGGACGAGGTGGCTCAGTGGCTAAGACACTGAGCTTGTTGATCGAAAGGTCAGCAGTTCAGTGGTTCGAATCCCTAGTGCCACGTAATGGGGTGAGCTCCCGTTACTTGTCCCAGCTTCTGCCAACCTAGCAGTTTGAAAGCATGTAAAAAATGCAAGTAGAAAAATAGGGACCACCTTTGATGGGAAGGTAACAGCGTTTCGTGCACCTTTGGCGTTTAGTCATGCCGGCCACATGACCACAGAGACATCTTCGGACAGCGCTGGCTCTTCGGCTTTGAAATGGAGATGAGCAACGCCCCTAGAGTTGGGAAAGACTAGCACATATTTGTGAAGGGAACCTTTACCTTAGGTACAATAATACATAGGTAGCAAAACAAACAGCAATCTGGAATTTAAAAAGATTTAAGGGTTTATTCAGCATTCTTCCTGCAGTTTTTAGTCTTTTTTTTATGATCTTAAGCAGATTACATAGAGAGCTCCTCTCTTTTTAGTCCCACAAGAGCAATCTGAAGCAGATCGGGCTAAAACAGACTGCTAGACCAAAATGCCTTCTTTGTGCCCAGAGGGGGACTAAAACTTGGATCTCCACAGTTGGAGCCAATACTTTATTACTTCAAACCTAGGACCGGGGATCAATTTACTAAATCAGTTGCGGCTCATTAGAAACACTGTTAACTATCTTGTTCCTGGAATAAGAAGCTAATCAGGGATCAGCTGATTAGCTAATCAAGGGTCAGACCACAGGTATTGAACTTTTCTTGACTTGGGATGTAGCCCTGAGCATAAAAGCTCAGTTTATGGGATTCTTTGTGATTCTTTCATGTAGAGTCTTAGGTTTCATAAGGGATAAAGGTATTTTAAGTATAAAAGAGGCAGAAAACTGGAGGAGAGGTAAGGATTTTAGTAGGCAAACTTGGATTTTAGTAGGCAAAACAATCTAGATTCACTTCAGCAAAGAGATTCATATTTTCTTCATTGAAGCAAAGAGGTAACACAATTTGCTTGATAAAATGTTTCACATTTCCTCAAAGCTTCTCCCCATCTCTTCTCTGTCACCTGCCAATGTGAAGTCTTTGGGCTTTGGTGAGAACATGCCAGTGGATGCATGGAAGCTTGTTCTCTGGCACAGCTTGTCAAAACTTTGGGCTTGCAAAAGCATTTTAAAGCAGGGGCAAAAGCAACATAATCATTTTACTTTGCTCTTAGAAGCAAAGCTGACATGCCATCGTGTGAAGCAATTTCAACAGAGTGCTTCCCTGAACTACTTGTTTGGAGAAAGTATCCTTTTAAAGATTTGCACAACCTTACTCTTCTGCCTTCTCAAGGTTGAGTGTTGGAGCAACAGGTTTTGTACTGGCTGGTAGTTCAGCTGGTAGTTTTCTATATTGAGCTCTCCAAGGTCCTGAAGTTCTTACTTTTGCCAAAGACAAAAACGTACTTCATTTATCCATAGGGATACAATACTTACTTAGCTTACAGCCCAGCCAAGATAGGTTATACAAAGTGAACTTTTAGTCATCATAAACTCACCTTTCCCCTCCCCCCCATGGAACATTTATGAGCTAAATATTATCAATGAACTCCACTAGGTTTTTTAAATTTCCAATCAATCTTCCCTTCATTATCCAAGGTCAAAATCAGTGGTACCTAATTTCACCTTATAGCATCTCTCTGTCACTTTTATAAAATACTGTTATACATTCCACCAATTTTTCCAACCCATACAATTAGAGTTAAACTTCGTACGTAATTAATTATTGCTGTTGAAATGGTATTGCTGGTCCTTTTTATCTCTGGGCAGGAATCCAACATTGCTGCAGTAATTCATTTCAGACTAATCTTTGAACAGGAATGGTCCTGCCAAGGCTAATGTTCATGCCAGCAAGCTTTGGCTGGATTCTTTTCTCTTACAATTCTTAAGTATTCTTAAAAAAAGTAGTAACATCTAACATTTCCCTCCAAATTTAACATATAAAGATGCTAGACCACTTTTTTTAAAAAAAAATCACTCACTATGTTTGTTCTCTGATAAGTGGAATACATTCCAGTTTGTATGAACTTTGCAGCAAGTAACCTATTTTCCTTAGAGGATTATTGGCAGATCTTAGTTGTATAAAATACATATAGCTTTGACATAGTTTTACCAAAGATGATAAATCGCTCTCCTTGCAAAAGTGCTCCCCATATATAACACACAACTTAGTCTATAATAAACTCAGTTTCAAGTAACTTGTGGCTTATGGCTTGTGATTGGATTATGATTGTATAAATGAAATATGGAAGGAAGATAACCTGAATATGTTCCCCTATGGAATTGCTCTGTCAGATAACAATAGTAAAAGAACAAAGCATACCATTCAATTTCTGCAGAATTTTCAAACTATTGTCACAAAACTTTGCAGAGCCATGTAAAGCTATGCAAAATGGTAGACTTTGCAACCAAATTCTTTAAAAGGAAGAAAACTCAGTTCACTTTATACATTGTTTTTGATTAAGAATGTCTATTTTTGTCTGGAAGCACAATTCTGCTTTCTGTTGCAGGAATTGGGTATGGCTAGTCTAGAGAAAAGAAGGGCTAGGGCTGACATGATAGCAGTATTCCAGTATTTGAAGGGCTGCCGCAAAGAAGAGGGGGTCAACTTATTTTCCAAAGCAACAGAAGGCAAGACAAGAAACAATGGATGGAAACTAATCAACCTGTAATTAAGGAGAAACTTCCTAACAATGAGGATAATTAACCAGTGTCTTCAGAAGTTTTGTAGGAGTTTCATCACTGGAGGTTTTTAAGAAAAGACTGGACAACCACCTATCTGAAATGGTATAGGGCCATGATGGCGAACCTATGGCACGCATGCCACAGGTGGCACATGGAGCCATATTGGTGGGCATGCAAGCATTGCCCTAGCTCATCTCCAGTGTGCATGTGCATGCCGGTCAGCTGATTTTCAGGTCTTCTGGTTCCCACCAGAAGTTGGGAAACAGGCTGTTTCCAGCCTTCTGAGGGCCTCTGGGGGGTGGGAAAGGCCATTTTTGCCCTCCCCAGGCTCCTAGAAAGGCTCTGGAGCCTGGGGAGGGTGAAAAAATGGTCCTACTGGGCCCACCGTGTCATCGCATGCCAAAAGTGGACTGAGCATGGGGGGGGGGTTGCATGCACAGGCGTGCAGAGTGGGATGCATTGAATTATGGGTGTGGACATGTGCATGCCCAACCTCCCCGCTCCTTCTGCTTTTGCGACGGCAAAAAGGTTAGCTATCACTGGTATAGGGTCTTCTGCTTGAGCAGGGGGTTGGATAGAAGACTTCCAAAGTCCCTTACAGCTCTATTCTTATTGATTGATTGTCCTGCATGGAGGACATGATTGGCATGGATTACATGCGACTGCTAACTGAACCACACAGTCCGAGACAACTGGAGTTCTATGTGCTCCCTGTTGTGGTCGACGGCCTGCAGAGCTGGCAGCAGAGTCGGACAGTGAGGAGGCTGGGGAGGAACATGGGCCAGCCTGGAGTCTGGGGAAGGCTTGGATGAGGGCTCTGCATCGGAGGCAGAGATGGAGCCAGGGCCATCTGGGAGTTATGTGCAGACTCTGGAGCCTCCAGAGTCGGATCTCAGTGAGGCAGAGGAATAGGGGGAGCCTGTTCCCAGTGCACGCATGTGCAGAGCTGCCAGAAGACAGGAACAGTTAAAACAAAAGGGATGACTCAGGAGTAGGGTTTGGAGATGATTGACCCCTCCCATAAGACATAAAGGAGGAGCAAAGGCACATGGGCCTTTGCAGGAAGCAACTGTTGTTTGTGCTGGCCAGTTATAATACTGCAGTTCTCTTTTGACTTTGTGTTCTGTGTGGCCTTGCAAAGTTAATTGCCAATTAGGTCTTGGCAGTGTGTCAAGGGAGATAAAGGTGGATGCTTATCAGCCTTATCCCGAAGAACTGTGGCAGACTTCTGTCAGACTCTTTATAACTATTTGGGACTCATCTGTGAATGAACAGATTGAGAATGAACAGGCTCTGAATGAGCAGAATTCACAGCCATTGAAATAAAAAGAGGGTTTTCGGGACTCATTGTATGCTTTTACTGTATCAGGAAGCCTAGGTCAGAACACTCCCTCAGATAGCCAGGACCTATTCCATGAAGAGGTTTAAAGGTGATAACTAATAACCTGGAAGCCAACTGGCAACTGGTACAGCTGGTAAAGCAGCAGAATCACAGAGACCTAACATATACTAGCCCTTTCATTACCTGCACCACTGTACTTTGGATCAGCTGTAGCTCCCAGTGTAGTCCCATGCAGTGATATTTCAGTAACTCAATTGTGAGATGACTAGGGCATAAATGTTGGGCTTCTCAGTCCAGGAAATAGCATAACTGGTACTTAAAATATTCCTTTGCAAAGTTCTTGTGACCATTGCTTTCACATACTCTATGAATAGAAGCGTATAATCCAAGGGAATCCCTAGATTCAATTTGCTACAAGTTTAGATATATAACTGGGTGTCAACAGGCCAGATTTAGGCTAGGATGGCAAAGGTTATGGGATGTAAATACTGCCCCTCCTTCCAAATCATTCTAAAAATGCAATTTTTAGTGGTGGATTGGTGGGAGGTGGTGCCATCAATCATCCCAGAGGCACACATGCACTATGTCAGAAGTGGGTACAATTCACATATTTATAATATCTGATTCCAAACCATGACTAATCTCACCCAATGGTTTCTTACGGATGTTAAACAAAGGTAGAGAGAATGTAGAACTGTTCAACTCCCCACAAATGAGAGGCTATGGATAAAATCTCCCCTCTGCTTTGTTAAAACTGTTTGAAACCAACCACAGGGAAAGGAGGAAAATAATTTAAAACAGTGCCTTCTATCTCCAACCCTTGAAGATGCTTCGAAGAGATACCATGGTAAATAATACTGAAAATCACTGAAACATCAAGGAGCACAAAGATGGATACAGCACCCCCCCCCCCTAGCTCTGCCCAAGGTCATGAACAAGTGTGACCATCTCCATACTAAACCCCAGCCTGAAACAAGTGTGAATACTACACTTCCTCCAGGATCCTCCACAACCACTTCATGCCCTTAACAGTACTTCCACAATTTTCACCCAGCCCTCACTACCCCTGCACAGCCTTCATAGCAGGTTTAGAATTTCTGCAGTTTCTGCATGGCTTCACAAACCTCCAGGTATGGCATGTGAAATGGGCAGTGATGGCAAATCTTTTCGGTGCCCAAACCGGAACATGCGTGCATGTGTGCTTGTGCATGCGCCAGAGCCCCAGAAACCTGAAGACTAGCTAACTGGCACGCACATGCCTGTTTTTTGGCCATTTTTTTGGCTGTTTTCAGGCCATTTTTAGGCCATTTTCAGGCCGTTTTGGGGGGCGTTTTCAGGCCAAAAACAGGCCTGGAAAATGGTCCCAAAATGGCCTGTTTATTGGCTGTTTTAGGCCATTTTCCAGCGCTCCAGCATCCGCGAAGACCAGCTGGCAGGCACACCAGAAACCAGAAAAGCAGCTGGTGACAGCACACGTGCCCACAGAGAGGGCTCTGCATTCCACCTCTGGCACCCGTGCCATAGGTTCGCCATCACGGCCCTAGGGTTTTGTGAAGGACTAGGGAGGCAATAAATCCTGTGCAAGCTTCCTGACCTCACCCTATATGACAAAGGGATCATCCCAACCACAACAGTTGCAAGGCATCCAAACAAAATCTGCATTATCAATCCCACAAAACAACCACATTACACTCAGCCCTTGCTAACATACAACCCTTTTGAACGTCTCCTTGCAATACAGAACTGCTGTAATAATGCAAAATAATCTTGCTATATTTTGGGGATTTTTCAGTTTAATTAATCTGCCAACAGTTGTACCTTATAATTTATATAGGCTATCCTTTGCAAGCTTGCATGTTTGCAATTTTAATATTTAGCATTACCAGCTCTGCTAATATTTTCTTACTTTTTTAAAAAAACCAAAGCCTACTTTTTATTCCTTGTTAAGCAGACTGTTTTAAAGAAGAGATGATAATGCTAGTCACAAGAAATTATGGAAAATAAAACAAGGTACGGGAGCCCTTTTTCTCCCACCCACTAGGGTTAAGAGAAAGGATATAAAGTACTGCCTCCTTAGGAATAGATGGGATAGGAGACAGGGCCAGGGTGTGATGACCTAAAGGATTTCTGGAAGCAGTGGTTTAAATTCTGACTCTTCCGTGGATCAGCTATTCTGCTACACAAGCATTTCAGTTGTTTAATAACAAATATATTAAAATCTCATGAATGTTGTACAATATGTAGGGCTACGGCATGTCCCTTTAAACACTGTAAAACACAAAGAAAGAAATGAGGATGTTTCTCAGATCCTAATTCTATATAGCAGGGGTATCAAATTCATGTCATCATGGCGGTATCATGTGATGTATCAGGACTCTTTCCCCCTTTGCTATACTGGGCGTGGGCATGGCCAGCACGTGACACATCTGGCCCACAGGCCGCGAATTTGACAGCCCTGCTGTATAGAGTCAGCATATGGGCCATTGGGAGAGAAAAACACAGGAGAAAAATTAGCATCACAGTGACCAATGAAAATGCCTAATTTTAAGCAATCTATATAGGAAAATCTAAAATATTATGTCAGTCACAATTCAGATGATGTATGGGCAGTTCTGACTTAATTAAACACCGCAATATGTCAATGCTGAAGCTTCAAATACTATTGATGACTAAACCTGTGTGGATTTGATTTGGAACCGGAAATATCCCGTGATTGTTTTAATTCACAAAGGATCACCTGTTCTGCCCTCACAGCTATTTTTTTTGCCTGAACCCAGTTTTTAAAATTAGACACTCTGTTACCCTCATATTGATTCCCATAACTAAAAAGGTAAAGGTAAAGGTTCTCCTCGCACATATGTGCTAGTCGTTCCCAACTCTAGGGGGTGGTGCTCACCTCCATTTCAAAGCCAAAAAGCCAGCGCTGTCCAAAGACGTCTCCGTGGTCATGTGGCCGGCATGACTAAACACCAAAGGCACACTGAATGCTGTTACCTTCTCACCAAAGGGGGTCCCTATTTTTCTACTTGCATTTTTTACGTGCTTTCGAACTGCTAGGTTGGCAGAAGCTGGGACAAGTAATGAGAGCTCACCCCATTATGTGGCACTAGGGATTTGAACTGCTGAACTGCCGACCTTTCAATTGACAAGCTCAGTGTCTTAGCCACTAAGCCACTACGTCCCCTTAACTACAAATCTGCTAATATCTTGCCCTCAGCCACTGGACATGTGATCCTTGGCTATAAAATATTATCGAAAGGACGATCAAAAGGTAGAGGATTTCTAAAAAAGAAACCACCTGTGATGTTGAAATAGCTGCGTTCCCTGTTCCTTGGAATCAGATAGTTTATAAAGTTTGTTGTTTGTTTTATTGATGCCCCTACAGATCTGTGATTTGACACGTTCTATTTCACACATGGATATATTGGAACGATAACTCTACTTCAATAAAGATATTCAACCATGTGTGAGCATTACTTTTCAGTTCCATTGATGTTGCCTCAACTAGTCACTTGGGTAATGTGCAGAACAAATGGGCCTTTGGCAGAAAAATAGCATGGCAGCTCATAAATAATGAAGCTACAGGCATTTTCCAGACATAGGATGGTGATAGACTCCCAGTCACCTGTATTAAAACATAAACAAACCAACCTAGGGAGAAAGAGAGCATAAATAGTTTGCATTTGAAGTGTGAGCTTTATTCGCATGGCAATATGCAGAAATGCATAGCTTGATGGAAAGGCTTTTGAAGCAGCCTTGGCAGGAAGCTCATTTTGATCCCTTGTCATCTATTCTTTTACCTTTCTAATTCAACCTCAGCCTGAAGTTACCAACTTTCTGTGATTTTCACTTCACAGTCACAGTCATAAAGGCGTAAGAGTTTCATCCTTCAAATTAAAAAAAAAAAAATTGCTCCAAGCAATTGCCTTTTTAGATGGGATTCTTGTACTTGGGAGTCCACTTCTGTGTTATTCATAATCTACCAGAGCGAAGCTCTAATTCAAATTCTGCTGAGGAGAGGAGGGCTGTGGGGAGATTACCATTTTTCACGCCATCTAAAATGGCCTACTGTGATTTGACATCATTCCCAAGCATTCTAGATTTAAAAAGATGTTCTTACTGACAATGTACAGTGAAATTTTAAACTGTGGCTGTTTAGGCATTATGCACCCTTCTCAAGGGTGCATTTGTGTGTTTTCCCAAAAAGGGAAAGGTAAATAGAAATGGAAAACAAAGGGTAACTGAATACCCCTAGATCAGGGATATCAAACTCAAGGCCCACAGGCCGGATCTGGCACATGGGGTGCTTAGATCTGGCCTGCGAAGCTTCCCTGGAAATAGCAAAGGATTGGCCGGCGGTGCTTCTGACAGTGAAAATTGCTGAGCACATTGTAAACCGCCCTGAGTCTTCGGAGAAGGGCGGCATATAAATCAAATTAAAAAAAAAAAGGAGCTTGGGAGGGCTGTGCACGGCCTACCCAAGCTCCGTTTTTGCTGGCAGAGGACTGCAGGAAGATCCCCCCAGCCCCGCCTGGGCCACTGCAGGTGCCCCCGCCACGAATGACATTGAGCTGGCCACGCCCACCCTGGCCACACCCACCCATCCCCCTGAGGTCAAACACAACCCTGATGTGGCCTTCAATGAAATTGAGTTTGACACCCTGCCCTAGATGAATACCAAAGAAGAATACGTACGAGAAAGATAAAAACATTACATTGGGATAATTCATCCTATAATCTGATTAATGCTTTCAGTTCTCAGCATTCAGGCTATGTATGTGCAACTCAGTGGTTGCAGTGAAAAGGCGCAAAGCAGAAAAGGTTAAAGGTTAACTTGCTAAAATGCAGAATGCAAGAAATTGTATCCTTAGAGATGGGGAGTAAATTGAGGTAAAGATTGTGGAAAGAGAAAAGAATGTCTCCCTAGATCTGTTGATGTCCAGGTATATTTTAATTAGCCCCAGCCCCTAAAATTGAGGTAGTATGGCCAGGGGATAGAATGAAGCAAAGGAAGCTTGTTTGGGGAAAGAGTCAGAGACTTAACTGAGAAGCATATAAAAGGACTACCTGTTGAGATGTGGCACAGGAGAAAAAGTATGAGAAGGAGGAAGGAGGAAAAATGTTTGAAACCAGCAAGGTGAAAATCCTCCCTCTCTGTTATTAGGAAGACTACTTTGAATAAGCAAAAGGCATGGTGTGTAAAAAGGACAAGCGCACTGGTTGGCAACTTGGCCTCTGTAGAGCATGTGAAGTTTCACCCATGAAAGAACTCTGTAGTAGATTTGACTGAGAGCAAATCAAGTTTTGGCTAGCTAACAGATTTTGATTCAGTTGAGCCAGATGGGGAGGAAGTCCAACCCATGAAAAAAGGGATCAAGTTCCCATCAAGAAAAGGAGAAGGATACAGTTACTGGAACTATATGTAGAGACTGTAGGAACTTGCAAAAGGTTGTTTGTTGGGAGGGGAGGAAAATAGATTTGTTTAATGTGCCCTGGGATTTAGAAATACACTACATCAGTGGGTCCCAACATGAGGCCCATGCCCCACAGGGAGGCAATTTGATTTTTAATGGGGGCAATTTGAACCTTGTTTAAACCAAGTTAATGGCCTTTTAGGCTTCCTCTGTGTGAGTAGAGTTCACTTTTGAGTAAAGTAAGAATTATATGTCATGGAGGGGGGCATCAGGATTTTAGAGATGCTTAGGTGGGGCATGGCCTAAAAAAGGTTGGGAACCACTGGACTACATCTTTATGGGGACTGCTTGATCCATTATGTGAGAAGACAACTACTAACTATGAGTAAGCCTCCCATAGCTTCCCATTAAATTTAAATAGGTGTTGGAGAGCAACCACCTCAGATGGGAGGAGAGCTTAAGCGAGGAATCAGCCTGGATTCACTACTAAACACAAAAGGACTACCGGTAAGTCTGAACTCTCTTGAATGCCTTAGAGCCTTATCTGATTTTCCTAGGTGAAAACTGCCTTGTATTATAAGCAGATAACAATAAAGAAGCTACTAGTTTGAACTCTACATGTGTGGATCTGGTTGTTCATGCCTAGATACTCCTGAAATTGAGAAAATAACTTTTTAACATTTTCTTGTTGATGGAAGTTTTAGCAGCTGTCTTGATTAAAGTTAGAGTTGAAAAAATCCCATTTGGACCAATTATGGGGAGAATTAGTTCAAACCTAGGGCAAATCGATGTGCTCCAAAACACTTTTCACTCAAATTTTGCGGCAGGGGACAGTTTTATTTCACAACCCAGAAGAATAAATTGCTAACCAAACCAAAGATTAAGGATAAGCGCTGTTCTGTTCTTTCTGAATTTTGATATATAAACATTTCAGCAGCCACTCAGCATATTTTTGATGAATTCCCTTCTGAGTCTTACTCATGTGAACGAGCGTGATGAATTCTTGCAATATTTCACAATCATTTTGCCCCAGCTCCTGTCTCTGCTTTTGCAAGAATTTTGCAAATTCTTGTTTGGATTAACTTTGATTTAGCTGCCTTGTGATATAATGGCAAAATTCCTTTCAGGACAATGCCCAGATTTGATCATTACTTAGGGAACCAGTCCAGAGAGCAGTCCATGCTTCATTTTTTTTTAAAGGGACATTTTTACACACATGTCATGTGTGAGTTCTGGGTGAAGAATAAAATGTGCTAATAGTAGGCTGAAAAGGTGCTGGGAAATAGGATATGCTAGCAGAATGCTGGGGTACTGGTTAAAACTATCTGTACGCTATCCAGAGCAGCTCTATGAAGGAGATGAGCAATTACTAAATATGATAAATTAATAAAGAAGGGAGAGGAAAATACTGAATGAATCAGGTATTGCAGCAGCAAAAAGATGATTTTTCCACACCATCCTGGCTTCTGCCCTATTATATTTCTTGATGCCAGAACACTTGGGGAGGGGGGAATCAGGTTCTTTCATTGATTTAGGGATCAACCACCCCTAAATTTTGTGCAAATAATGATACCCCTTAAATAACTGTCTTTCTATGTTCTTGTAGTTAATCTCTGGGAAGGGAAAGAGAGAAAAATGTCTGTGTTGGGGAGGTTTTCAGATGTAATGAGCGTTCAGGCTTAACAAATAGAGCTTCTTTCCCAATGATGAATTCAATTAAGATTTTTGTATATTTTCCTGTTAATATTTTTGCATGAGCCCAAACATCTAATTACAAATTTTGTTAAACAAACAAACAAACATTACCTTGGTGCTGCGTAACCATAAGGGGCTCACATGAAGACATACAGTGCCTTTACCCAAGTGAGGGTTTGATAATATTGAATAAAATGACAATTGATTAGGGGAAAAAATCTGAATTCATGACTTGGATTTCCAAATGTGAAACTTCATTTCTCAGTGGAATTTCTCCACTGATTTGTATACATGAAGTCATGAAGTTCTGTGCATTGATCTTCTTATACGGAAACAGTGACTGTATTTATTGTACAGGTATGTGGAAGAAAATGACATCTAACAGACAATGAGGTCAGGGGACTAAGAACCGCCACAAATCATACTATACTATATTATGTCTGAAATATTAATGGGGAAGACTGTGTAATAAGGTTCAAAATATATTCCCCTGTGATGGAAAATGTGTCAGTCCCTTTTAAAACAAGGCCAAAACCTTCTCCCAAAGGTTCTTTTTCAAGGGACAATTGGACTTTGTTTTTCCTTGAAGACGTTTCACTTCTCATCCAAGAAGCTGAAGAAGCTTCTTGGATGGGAAGTGAAACGTCTTCAAGGAAAAACAAAGAAAGTCCAATCAGTTCTTGAAAAAAACACATTTGGGACAACTATGACCTGGATAACTGAGACTCTCCATAGACAACAAATCCTTCTAAATTCAATTCTGCTTTATAATCAGCTTTGCTTCCAGTTCCTTTTTTCCCTTGCTGTTATATTGGAGAAGGGAAAAGGATACAAGCAGGATTACTGAGTACCTGTTCAACCAGGAAAATTATTTTGCTTCTGCTTGAATGTATGGGGGTTGCAATTTTCCTCTGTTTTCTAGATCAAGGGTCGCCAAACTTTCGGACCTCAGGGATCACTAAATTCATAATTTTAAATCCCTAATATGAAGTTTAAAAAAAGATAAATAGTATTTAGTGCAATATAAAAAAAATGCAAATAATTTTTCTGCGGCCACCAAAATTTTCTCGCGAACCACCGGTTGGTGACCGCTATTCTAGATCAATCCAAGGTCTCCTGCCTCAGAATGATGGAAAGTTCTAACTAGAAGCTAATCAAGATGAACTCTTGTTCTAAGCTGCATCCAGTGATCTTCCCTGAATTGCTATCTGAGCCTGAGCTAAAGAAGAGAATCATGATTTTTTTAGCTTGACAGCTGCTCTTTTCAAATGGGATACCAGGTATTACCTTTCCAAAATACATGGGTCAGGACAAAAAAAGGAAAAGGATCAGGTCAAGTAATTATTGCAATCTGATGGATATTTTCATTTTCTAGATAGTTAACAAGAACCTCTGTTAAATGTTATTCTGTTACATCTGTTAGATGTTATTTTTAGAACTTGGTTTTAAGTTGCCACCAAGACGTCAAGGTATTCATTTGGAATTAAAGGACTAAACCAGGATCTATTGGATATAAACTCACTTTGCCCATTGGAGGAACTCTGGATGATTCTCATATTTGGTGATATTATTCCTTTTTAAAAAAAAATCATAATTCTGTCCTATGGTTATGTTACAGAAATTAGGGGAATTTCTGTAGGGGAATTAGGGTTATTAATAAAGTGGGTTATTAGACTGATCATTCTGTTTTATTCTCTAAAAAGCTGCTACACAGTTTATGTAGTCATTTTTTTTAGGACTTGGTGTCGTTTTTACAGGACAGCACACTTCTTCTTTGCAATCCAATTAATCACCATGTATAGCTAGTGTCAAGCATAAAATTACTTCAGTTTTATTCGTCAAAGTGGGAAAGCATACCTGGACATTTTAGTGCAGTCAAGGTAAGAAGAGTGTTGTGCTCCAGTTGTTTATTACAGAGCATTTCTCAAAACCTTTTGTCAGGTCCTTAAATAGCAGGCTGTCAACCATGGCAATCTCTCTTCAACTCATGTTAGTCTGCTAGCCCTAGAGAAACTCAATAGCTTTGAGTGGTTTATTTTGCCCATTTTTTTCTCCGATGTTAGTAAATTCTGATGATATCCATCAGTGTGTTCAGGGAATGAATAGTGCTTTTACTGCTGAATAAAAGCACTAATTCTAGAGTTAAAGAACTTTGAAACATCTGATGGAGCAATAGCAGCAAGATAGACCAACCAACTGAGAATACGTAGACAGACCAATAAAGAGGTAGATCTAGATATGTTTATGAAAAAAAGCCCTTGTTACAATTAAACTACAGCAATCTAATTTTAGTCTGCGAATGAACTTTCCAAGTTCATTCCTCAGTCCCTTTTCTACAAACTGAACTGAATTTCTGGCTAACTTTATTATAAGATAATAAGAAAACAATTCATGGTAAAAGTACCAAGCCACAAAGCCTTTATTAGCATAGACCTCCTTGAAATGTCTTGAATCAACCTCCTTGATTATCTTGAGTAACCAAAGACTGATATCAAAGACCAGCAAGCATTTGTACTCAAAACTGTTAGCTAATGATCAGGAATAAGAGCTAGACCAGTGGTGGGTTGCCCCTGGTTTGGACCGGTTCGCAAGAACCGGTAGTAAAACTGGCGGGAGGCCCCACCCACCACCCCGGATGTCATCATCGGTGATCTGCGCATGCGCAGAAGCTATCCCATTGTGAACCAGTAGTAAAGGTAAGTAGAACCCACCTCTGATCTAGACAATGTTTATGTGATAGAAAGGGTCCTTCAAACGCCTGGGTCCAAATATCTTACATCAGAGCTTCTAGATTCTATCTACCCTGGGAGTAACAGGATAAAACTGAAGATGAAGAAGGAATTAATTTAGATCCATTCTATCTCAAGTCAGGGATATAGCCAAGGATAGTTTAAAATCACCAGGAGGTTCCTGAAAAGCATCTTGCCTTGCCACATCTCCCTTAAATACTTTTTTATCCTGATTCTCTCAATATTAATGATGATGATGCTATCCATTCAATCAAGTCTGACTCCTGTCGATTCTATGGGACAAGTCTCCATATCTTCCAATCTTACACTATTTCTCTTGATGTTATAAAGAGCCAACCCTTGAGATTGGGGGGAGAAAAAGGAGGAGAAATTTACTGCTATATTGTCTAGTCCAAATATGGACCTTTTATAACTTCAAAAGAAGAAATCTAACAAACCCTATTAGTCTTTCAACACTATTCCAAGAATCTGCTTAAGTTTATTGTTGCTGGTACTGGTACTTGCAATTCATGATGCATGTACACAGATTGCAATCATGTGACCAAGGGGATGCTGGGATGGCCAGAACTCCAAGGACTAGCTATAGCCACAATTTGTTTAGTGTCATTATAACATGGAACAGTTGCTGATTTAATGGTTGTAGGTCAAGCACTACCTCTATTCTACTTTTTTAATTTTTCAGTATGGGTAGTATTTCAGAAATGACTAGTGCATTTTATTAGCCTTCTGAAACTAATCATTTGCTTAAGTGAGTGATGTGTATGCATATACACATTCAGTCACCTACCTCCAAACCCTCTGCTGACAGCATTTACTTCTTTCCAATTTCCAATTGTCTTCAAATCTCAGCAAATTGGAAATTAAGCTCTTAATAACCATGAACAATAAGCTGTGAAGATTTTGTTTTGTTTAAAGGGCTAGAGTAACATGTAAATTATGCTTTATCCAGCCACAGTTTCTGCTGACATTTCAGGTGAAACGTGGGGTCAGAAATATGGGTCAGGATGGTACCCAAATGAGATTCACTTATTTAAATCAATTCAGAGAGATGCCCCATCCCTGTAATTATTGACAATTTATATATTATGAAAGTGTATTCTAAAGAGGTTAATGCAAGCCCAGACGTTATTAAAAATACAGATTCAGAAAATAATAGACAGATATACTGCTGCTTTTGCGTGTATCATCGGACCAATATATATCCTGTTATTTAAAAATTGCTTTGTTAATTCTCTATTTCATAGATTTATAGACTTATTACGGAGGCAGTAACCAAATCTGCTGGTAAGAAGGATAAGCTTAAAACTGAGCACATTTTGACATAGCATTGTTTTCACTTCCCAATTGTTTCAAAACATTTGGAAATCAGCCTTATGATAGTCATGATAATGTAGAAGCCAAAGAGAATCACCTTGAGAGACAGGAGGCAGACCCATTGCCAAGACAATGATTAGATAAAGAGAATAATTTTTGTCCAATGTCCAACCTTTCCTTGTTAGGGAAGATAAGATAAGATAAGATAAGATGAGATGAGATGAGATGAGATGAGATGAGATGAGATGAGATGAGATGAGATGAGATGAGATGAAAAGAGAAGAGAAGAGAAGAGAAGAGAAGAGAAGAGAAGAGAAGAGAAGAAAAAAGGGCCTGGTGGCTCAGCAGACTGATAGCATTGTGATTAACACCAGCTGTCTGCAATTATTGTAAGTTCGAATCTCACCAGGCTCAAGGTTGACTCAGCCTTCCATCCTTTCTAAGGTAGGTAAATTGAGGACCCAGTTTGTGGGGGCAATAAACTGACTTTGTATACATATACAAAAGTATGAAGGATATTGCTTAACACATTGTAAGCCACCCTGAGTCTCCGGAGAAGGGCGGCATATAAATCAAATTTTAAAAAAAAATATTGTATGGAAGGTTGTTGTGCAATATCTTCTGAAGTTCTTAGATGGAGCAGATTATCCAGACCCATGATGGTGAACCTATGGCATGTGTGCCAGAGGTGGCATGCAGAACCCTCTCTATGGGCACACGAGCTGTTGCCAAGTGCTCCTCTGGTTTCTGGCGCACACATGCATGCCGGCCAGCTGGTCTTCACTGGCACTGGAGCACCAGAAAATGGTCTGAAAAATGCCCCCAAAATAGGCTGTTTTCCAGGCATTTTGGGAGGCATTTTTCAGGCCGTTTTCCAAGCTGTTTTCAAGCCATTTTAGGGTCATTTTTTGAGCCAAAAATGGCCTGAAAACAGTCCGAAAAATGGCTTGAAAATGGCCTGAAAAATGGCCAAAAAGCCAGCCAAAAAAACAGACATGCATGCACTGGCCAGCTGATCTTCGGGTTTCCAGCGCTCTGGTATGGGCACATGCACACACCTTCACGCGTGTTCCGGTTTGGGCACTTGTTGCCGAAAAGGTACACCATCACTGATCTAGACCCTTTAAGTTAGAATTCAGGCCTGGATGAGGGATGAAAATGCCATTGGTTGTGGTCTGATGGCCTTTGACAGGAGGTATGGGGATAGTGCATCCATCATTGCTCTCTTTGACCTCTTGATATTGTCAACCATGGTATTCTTCTGGGCTGGCTTTGGGTGTTGGGAGAAGGTGGCATTGTATTGTGCTGATCGCCTTCCTTCCTCCTCTGAAATTAGTTCCAATCAGTGTTAATTGGGAGCAAGAAGTCCTGTTTTGGCCCCTTCTTTGTGGGATGCTGCAGGTCTCAGTATTCTTTTTGCTCCTCTTTAATATACATATGAAATTGTGTATCATTCATCACCAAAGACTGAGGTAATATCAGGTACCAGCAGATGATATCCACTTGTACATCTCTTCCCCGATTAAGCTAAGTGATGCTGTTGATGTCCTCTCTTGATGCCTGAAAGCTATTGAGATTTGGATGGGGATTTCAGCTGAACACTAGTAAGACTGAGTAGCTTTGCTTTTTAGGACCTACTGCATCTGGGAATTTGTCAGATTTGGTGTTGGATGGGGTTCCACTGCCCCAAACAGATGTGGTGTACAATCCTCTGGACTCACAACTCCTGCTTAAAGATCAGGGGGCAGTCATGACCAGGAAGGCCTTTGCCTGAATTCATGTTATGCACCAGTTGCACCCATTCTTGGATCAAAGGTCATTCATGCTCTAGTCACCTCCTAAGTTGACTACTATAATACCCTTTACCTGGGACAGTTCTTGAAGAATTTCTAGAAGCTTCAGTTGGTGCAAAATGCAGCAGCATGGGAAGTTATTTGTGCTTCAAGATCTGCATATGTTACACTTCTGTTTTGTGAGCTGCATTGGTTGTCAAATTGCTTCAGAGCCCAACTCAAGGTGCTGGTTATTATTTAAAGCCCTACATGGCATGGGACCAGGATATTTGAAGGACTGCCTTTCCCCAGTTACATCTATCCATCCCATCAGGTCTGGCAAGATAAGCGTATTGTGGGTCCTGAAGGCCAGGGAGTGTGGTCAAGTGGAACCTATGGACGCCTTTTCTGCCATTTCCACCAAGGTCAGACTGGCCTAAACCATATTGGACTTCCAGAAGGTCCTTAAAACATGGTTTTGTCAATTAGCTTTGTGGTTCCATGACAGAATGGAGCTTACATGACAATTAATGGAAAGTATTCTTTATGTTTTGCAGTTATTTTAAATTTATCTTTAGCTTGGAGTTTTTTTTATTCAAATCATTTGATTTAATGTTTTTTATATATTTTGATTATCAGGTATGCTATCCAGAATCACCATGTGATATAGGTGGCTATACAAATATGAATGAATGAATGAATGAATGAATGAATGAGTCTGGAAAAGAATATGCAAATATTTCAGGTATGTCCTTAGATATAGGAAAAAAGGGGAGAAGTGCATTAGACTTGCAAGATTATATCACTATAACTTCACAATAAATTAGTACTAGTCTATATGACATTGGTTTCCTAATCTGTTCTACTTTGAAGGGCTGATGTCAGACCTTGGAATACTAGCAACAGCAGTGGCCAATCAGTTAGCTGACCACAAGAAGAATGTAAATATCAGTACCTCACCCTTTAAGCTATGACGTATCCTGAACCGTTCATTCCCACCAATATATGATTGTCTCACATAGGGTTGCTTTTGTTTTTATTTTGGACTGTTCATGAAACAGAAGGATATTCCAGCTGACTTGAATAAATATATTTGGCTTGATACAAATGCATTTTATCAGAAACTTTTCGATCATAAAAACAAGAGATAAAAAACAGAAAAAGGTTCAGCACCAACTTATAAATACTAAATATTTATTTTCATGAAAGTGAAAGTTAGAGACTTCATTCGTACAGATTGCCAGTCTTAATTCTGAATAAAACCAAGATGAAATCTTTCAATATTCTTTCTTGGCATTGGTTAAAATCACTTTATTGGTTGTAATAGATTGAAATAAACAAAATGGAATGTTTAAAAGGAATGACAAAACACAAAATTCAGAACATTTGTTGGGGCTTATTGAAACATAACTCAGAAACCAAAGAAGTTAAAAATTGTATGATTAAATGGATATAGCATTTAAACAGCAACACTTAATATGCAACAATGACAATATCAATAGAAGACAAATATTAAAATCATAATGAATATTATACCTAAGAAAAAACTACTATAATATATTTTACTGCTGGTATATTACTCCAATGTTGTTTTCCAAAATTCATTTTCTAAAAACTGATAGAAAAGCAATAATCAGACTTAATCATTATTGGTGGGTATGTAAATACAACAATTCTAGAAGATGATACATAACAGAATCATATATATAGAAGGTTGAATTTTATTCCTGCCAATTGTTTTTTCTGTTATACATCACCAAACCTTATTCCTACAAAAAGGCACAGAAAAAAACCCCCCTTAAATCTTACAAAATATATCAAGTTAGCCGTTTATAAAATAACAGCTTTGTTCATTTTATGGCTTTTATTGGAAACACATATAATTCCCTCTTTAGAAAAGTGACAAATTAAGTTGAGGGAGCATGCATCAATGCTAACAATAACTGTATTTGAAAAACAAATTTGATACATAATGTAATTCAACCTGGAAATCATTTATGGAATACATTTCTAAAAATACTGTATTTGTATATTTGTATTTCTCTTAATATAATGCTACATTCTGCCGAATTCATTAAATAAGGATAGAATTTTTAGACTACACCAAAACTTTTGTTAATGGTTCACGCTGATTCATATTATTTTGGCCACTTTAGTTAAATGTTGAATACTGACCATCTTAATAATGGCTTTGAAATCACTTTCATTTATATATGAAATTTTAGTATGCAGCTCTAATCTAATGTTACTTTGAAATATTTATTCAGTTATTCAGAAGTTTAAATAGTCCCTAAATTCAGTCACCAATTCCTCCTCAATACATATTTTTGTATGTAAGAAAGATTTGTTATCATCTCTCACGTTGCAAATGCAAACAATGTGGAAATACATTAGTGTACGTGCCTTAGTTCTCTATAGTTAGTTCTTTTTCAGTCAGAGTTTGCTATTGGCTGAAAAAGGATTTGGCAAGAAAGGTAAAATTTAAAAATGTTAATGGGTTTATACTGCACTACTGATTTACAAAGAGCTTTGGATATATATGTTTGGACTACTGACAGAAAGATGAATATGCCAGTACTTTTATTTGGTTGTTATATTTTGTTCTTATGTTTTTAACAGTTGTAATTATACAACCCAAATGATAAAAGATAACCAGAGTCTTCTGGAGTGGGTGGCCATAATGAATTTAATAAAGTAATAACGATGATGGTGATGAACGGATTGTATAGCAAACCTATATAAAGGTTGGTTAATTTGTCAACGCTCCACTTTTGAAATTGCTTTTCATCGATGGAAGCAAACAAAAAGGAAAGTATATTATCTATTATCATTATCAAAATTAAAATTATTTTTAAAAATGAGACATAATAAATGCTATTATGGTATTATTTACACCATCCAGAGTGATTATGTGTGATAGGCAGCTACACAAATGTGGTTAAACAAATAACATGAAATAAAAAATGTTTCTTTTCCCCCTTTTTTCTTTCCCTTCTTTTTCTTCATTCTACCTTATTAGCATGCATTAAGCTTTTATCGTATTTGAATTGACACATAGTTTGGATTTTCTTTTTAATGTTCTAAAATAAAACAAAAATATTACTAACAGCAACAAGCAGTTTCTGGTTCTCAAAATATATAAATTTTAAAAGTGATACTTTGACCAATCGTCATCAAAGACTTTCATGTGACCCATATTTTATTTTATTTATGTGTTTATTTTATCTTATGCATATTCCAATAAAAAGAGCAGAAAGAAAGAAAAATGAGTAGAACTTTTTACTCATTCTACAGAAGGGCACAAATGATACGTTGTGTAATAGAAGTATAATCTGATGAATGATCATCGCTGAGATCTTATTAACTAGACTGGTTGATCAATTCTTCATTTAAAGAGTGTTGCATTTTTGCCATTTCAATAATGGGTGGGGGGACAGAGGAGGGCTTCTCAAGTGATCTCACCTGAAAAAACAACTTTGGAGCAGTCTTATTGATGTCCGGAATGCTACAGAAATAACCTTAATTTCTCCTGCCTTGAATTGTTTTTGCCAGGAAGAAATTAAAATTATAGATCTTTGGCAATGATGGAGAACTTCTGGGAATCATTTTCATCTAGATAATGATTATTAGAGGTATGCATCTTTCAACTTGGAAGATCCTCCTTTAACTTTGAGAAGAATTGTGATAATTTTATTTGAAGTGTCCTGACTTTGCTGGAGCTAGAGATCCTTTTCAAGCTAGAAATTGGGACATTTCATGGAAAGAATACTTTTAGTAAGAATGGGACAGCACCAGACTATTTGGTGAGATTATTATTATTATTATTTATTTAATTTGTATACCGCCCTTCTCCAACAGGACTCAGGGTGGTGAACAAGATTGTAGCAGTTCATTTCCCAGGTTGACACTGCTATTCTGAATTGAATACTTTGTAGGGCATATTAGATATACTTCAAGAATAAGCTTGCTTACCTATAAGTACCGTATGTTTCAGACTATAAGACACACCTATATTTAGAAGAGGAAAACAACAACAAAAAAGTTTTTTGCCTCCACGCACCCCATTTTTGGTCCTTTTTATGGCCCTTTTTTTTTGCCCCTTTCCAGCCTTTTTCCAGCCCGTTTTCAGGGCTTTTTTCAGCCTGTTTTTTATACTTTCTTCAGCCAGTTTTTGAGGCATTTTTGGCCCATTTTTGAGGCTTTTTTCAACCTTTTTTCAGCCTGTTTTTGAGGCTTTTTTCAGCCCACTTTCAAAGATTTTTCCGGCCCATTTTTTCAGAAAAAAATGGGCCAACAAAAAAGCCTTGAAAACGGGCCAAAAAAGGCTTCAAAAATGGGTCAAAAAAGCTTTGAAAATTGTTACAGTAGGTGAAATGATTCATAACGGTACCTTCAGAACAGGGGTGGGTTCTAAATGTTTTTACTACCGGTTCTGTGGGTGTGACTTATTTTGTGGGTGTGGCTTGGAGGTCATGTGACTAGGTGGGCATGGCTAGCTGGTCAGAGTCATTTCTGGAAGGTCCTGGGCACTTACGACCAGTCCTCGCACTTACGACCTGACTCATTTGTTTGCTTTTAACACTGATCAGCTGTAGGATGGCCCTTTGAAGCCCCGTGGCAAGAGTTTAAACAGTTTTTTTCCCTCTAGTCATCAGCTGGGACTCAGGAGGCAGAAATAGATTGGGGGTGGGACCAAATAAAAGGTAAGAATAACGTGGGGGGTGGGGGGGTGGGAGGGCGGGGGGGAGAACCGGTTCGGTGACGTCATATCGTCACTGCTACCGGCTCGGTCGAACCGGACTGAACTGGGAGGAACCCACCACTGCTTCAGAATGAAGCTCAAAGTTTTTGAATTTTGAATGGAATATTTACTGATTAGCAAATGACAAACCAGACTCAGAAGTGCCTGGTAAAGACAAGGTAGAGGTAGTCCTTGATTTAGAACAGTTTGTTTAGTGACGGTTCAAAGTTACAACGGCACTGAAAAAAGTGACTTATGACAATTTTTCACACTTATGACCATCGCAGCATCTTCATGATCATGTGATCAAAATACAGGCGCTTGGTAACTGGCTCACATTTATGACCATTGCAGTGTCCAGGGGTCATGTGATTATCTTTTGCAATCTTCTGATAAGCAAAATCAATGGGGAAGCCACATTCACTTAACAACCGTGTTACTAGCTTAACAACTGCAGTGATTCACTTAAGAAAATGTGGCAAGAAAAGTCATAAAATGGGGCAAAACTCACTTAAAAAAATTGTCACTTAGCAACATAACTTTTGGGGTCAATTGTGGTCAGGTAAGTCAAGTACTACCTGTATTGAATAAATATCAGGATAAGTAATAATAGCATGGAAATGGTTAAAACAGAAACCTAGAAATCAAAGCATAAATATATATCAGCTATGAAGATATGAGAAACATGACTAAGGCATCAATGGATGCGCTAGTGTGGCTACTGCCACAGGAACTATGGCAAATTTGGATGCAATAGCAGAGCAGAGAACAAAATAGCATATTTTGAACCACACAAGTTTGGGATAAGAGACAAATTTGGGTAAAGCATCAAATGTTAATGCTACTGCTTCCTTGAAGCCATTATAGCTATATAGGCCTTTGTTCAAAAGACCAGGACTAATCCACAATAACTAAAATAGAAGTTTCTGATTAGATTTTAATGTTTGGGGGGGGGGTCCAATAATAGAAATTATTAAGACTTTGATAATAACCTGCAAAGGGAATATCTAGCAAGAGAAGGATAAGAATAAAAAAAATCAGTACTCAGTTATGATTAATGTTATTGATTTATACTGTGTAGGTTTAAATGCCTTTTATTGATCTAGAGGTTGTAGTTTGTCCTTTGCTGTGTGAAAAATAATACATATCTTATAGAGGAAAAAGGAACAATAATAACAGAAATGGACAAAACATTGAACAAAACTAAAGTGTTAATGTTGAGCAAGAAGAAGGACAGAAAAAAATTCAACCTATGAATAAAGAAAAAAAGAATAGTGTTTTCCAAAACAAAAAAACCGTGAAAATACAGGCAAAATTGTAATGCAGAATACTGTTGGGCTACTAGACTGCTAATGGATGACAAGGGAATATCTTGGAGGTATTCTTGTTATTGTTTCAAATCTGTAATCATCTGTTTTATTCCTGCTTATTTTGTTTAAAAGCTTATTTTGTATAAAAGCTTTTTTATATTCAAAGTCCTAAACAATTTGGAATGGGATCTATGTACTTGTTAGATAGATAATCTCCCCCTGATCAGAATATGATATGATTTCTTCCTTGTACTGTCATCCTCAGATACATATCAAAGTCTGCAAAGGAAATAGCCCTTTTAGTGACAGCTTCCAATTTATGAGAATATAGTAAAAAACAAAGTTCATCTAGTGCCTATTTTTGTGTAATTTAAATTCCCAGATGAATATGCCTTTATATTCACAGAAGTAATAGATCTATGTATCTATTATTTATCTATCTACTGTATCTATCTTTCATCTACCTTCCTATCTACTTATCTTTATGCATTTACTTTTACTCTCTCTGAAACTACTATTGAAATGTATTCATTCATTCATTCTTTTTTGTTTATTTATATTTATTAAGATTTTTTTCATACAATAGAAGAAACTGAAGGGAAAGGAGGAAAGAAAGAACAGGAAAACGAATTGAAAAATACAAGAAAAGAAAAGGAAAAAAGTTTTTAAAATGCTTATTTTCACTGGCCACCAAACATAATAAATGCATGTATTTGTATTTTTGTTCTTATTTTTATATGATCTTTTTTAGTCTTACTCTTGGTAATATCAGCTGCTGTCCTGGGAATCCTGTGTTTGCCACTTTCGTTGACTGAAGATATATAGCTTTCAGGAAAATAAAAGTATCAAATCATAAATAGTGTTGAAAGGGAATAACAGGCAGCTATATAGCCTCTGTGCAGAATTCTCTTTATATAAAAAATAAGTCTGCAGCTCAGATGCAGAACAGTAATTTTGCATTTATAAAATCCTGAATTCAGTCCCTGGCATATATCTCTGATAGAGCTGGGAAACATTCCTGTCTGAATCGTTGATTTTTGCAAGCAAGCCAGCTAGTAAGTATAGTGTAGATAAAGCTTGATCAGGGAAGGGAAACCTGAGGCTGCAAAACATCATCTCTCAATTGTTTTGCCATTGATGAGGGATGGTGGGAATTATAGTTCAGCACTATCTGGAGGTCCATAGTTTTATTTATTTATTCATTGGATTTCAATACTGCTTGACCTTGAAACCACTCTGGGTAGAGTATATAATTAAAAGAATACATAATTAAAAAGTGCATTAAAAGCAAACACACAGACAAGAGCCATATAAATAAAATATTGGCCTCCACAAACACCCAAACCCAGAGATGGGAACACAGCCTGGTTTTAGGAGTCATCCAAAACACTTCAGGATTATGGCTTGTACGTGTCTCCAAGGGGATGCTGTTCAGAGAGCAGAGGCCATGACAAAAAAGGCATCCTTCTTTGGTCCCACAAGATGATGAAATTTAATTGAAAAGACTCAGAATGCAGCCAGTTTGCCTGATTGTATCAGGCAAATAACAGAAAGCTTCTCAGATAATAGGCTCCATACCATGAAAGGCTTTATAAGTAACAATCTTCATCTTGAATGTCCCAAAGGTGCTTTTTTCAAGAGGCAAGTGGAGTTTCTTGTTTTCTTTGAAGACATTTCATTTCTCATCCAAGAAGCTTCTTCAGCTCTGACTGGATGGTGGGAAATGGAAGGATTCATATTCCTTGCAGACAGCTGGCCATTTGTATTCTTTTAGAGAGTCGCTGATGCCACTTGGAGGAGTTTTTACTGTGTCCTCTTGGTCACCTGAGTAGTGCAAACAGGTGTGGAGCCTTCTTGGAACTGCTGAAAGGACTATGTTGTGGAGCTGTGCTTTCTGCAGGATGTTTTCTGCCCTGTCTCTCTTCACTGTTGAACATAGGTGCAGGCTGTTTGAGGATGAGTCTGTGTTGTCTGCATCTCAAGGGGATGAGTCTGTGTTGTCTGCAGTGCAAATGGTTCCTGAAGACTGCAATTTTTCTGGAAATCTGTTCTTACTCCTGCACCATTCGAAGGGTGTTCATCCCATAGTGCATAGCTAAACTTTTACGAAGATTTTAAGTCACCCGGGTCATGGTTCTCTCAAAAGTGCTTTTTCAAGAGGCAACTGGGCTTTCTTGTTTTTCTTTGAAAATGTTTTGCTTCTCATCCAAGAAGCTTCTTCAGCTCTGACTGGATGGTGGGGAATGAAAGTCCAGTTGCCTCTTAAGAAAGCACCTTTGGAACCACCATGATCTGAGAATCTTCATTGACATCATCTTGAATCACACCTGGAAGTTGACTGATAACCAGTGTAGCTTGTAAAGTAGCAATAACATATGGACATAATGAAAAGCACTATCACTGCCCATGTCACTGGATTTTGGACAAGCTTTAGCTTCTGGATAGTCTTCAGGGGCAGCCCCATGTAGAACACATTATAAGAGTACAACAGTTGTACTCTCATACCACTCAGGTATGAGTGGTCATTTGAAGAGTCCCTTGGTTGAGGAAAGGGCACAACTAGTGTATAAAATGAAACTTTGTATAAGGTCAACCCAGTGGTGGGTTTCAAAATTTTTTACTACCCGTTCTGTGGGTGTGGCTTGGTGGGTGTGGCATGGTTTGGTGGACGTGGCAGGGGAAGGTCTGGAGTGAGGAGGGAAATCTCCATTCCCTCCTCACTCCAGGGGAAGGATACTGCAAAATCTCCATTCTCTCCCCACTCCTGGGGGAAGGATACTGCAAAATCCCCATTTCCTCCTGATCAGCTGGGACTCAGGAGGCAGAGAATAGATGTGGGTGGGGTCAGTCAGAATTTTTACTACCGGTTCTCCGAACTACTCAAAATTTCCGCTACCGGTTCTCCAGAACTGGTCAGAAGCTGCTGAAACCCATCTTTGGGTCAACCTGTGCAAAGGCCATCTGGGCCACACCAGCCCCCTGTCTTTTGAACTGCAAATCTAAGAGGACCTCCCAGTCAGTCAGTCAGCCAGCCAGCCAGCCAGCCATGTGCTAATCTCAAATGGAAAACTGCTATTTATGTAAAATGAAAATGTCCTAAGCCCAGGTATCCCAAATAACCACAGTTATTTAGTCTTGTCAGGACCATGGCTGAATTTGTTGCTCCTCATTCTGATGTGCCATCAGACACTGGTTCAGTATATTAATAGCTTCACCTGGGCAACCCAGGACTGAGATCTACAATAAAATATCATTAGGATACTGATGATACTGGCTCCTGAACTGTTGTTTATCAAGAAAGGTCAGCCTGTCAGACCTTCAGGTATATTCCAGGTTAGGGGCTGTGTGTGTGATCTCTCCCTTCCTATCTACACGGTCTGGAACTGACTGCTGTCCATCTTTGAAGTAACATATAAGGCAGTTTCCTCTATTCTAAATCATCATCATATATAAGAATGATGTTATTAACCCACGGCATTTTAGTGTACCTATAAAATGGACCTTTTGGTATATTTATATTGTGGAATTTAAAATCTGATCAGAAATAGATCAAGCTTTTTTTTTTTTTTTTTTTTGCCTGTCTGGTAAATATATTTTTATCAGAAAATATAGTGAAAAAGCTACTGGTTGGGAGACATCAAGTAACTTCATTATTTCTTCAAAGTTCCCAGTGATATAGTCAGGAAAGAACGCTGCTTTGCACAGCTTCTCTATTGATGTCAATGTGATAAAAGATTTATGTTACAAAATGTGTGTATAAAGCATAGTCTCTAGTGAGAACGCAAAGCAGAATGATTTATTCTTCTGAATAATTTTAAGCGTCACCAGTTTGGTTAACAGAACAAATTTCCCAATAGATATTAACTCTTACATACCTTACTACACTAAGAAGAATAGTATAAAGTTACAAGATGATGAGTATAGCAAAGAGAAGAAGTAAACTTAATTTCGGGGGTGGAGGATTTTAAGATGTGGGGAGAAAAAAAAAACCTAAGCAAAAATATACTTCAAACTGGTTTAGTCACCATGTAAAATATTGATGGTGCTGACTAATGTACATTCCCTAAATTAGAAATGACATCAATTCCCAGACGGATTGCAATGAAGTTTTAAGATTGAACATAAACTGTCAACTTCTGTTATCAATCCTTGAAATGACTGTGGAATTCTTCAGTGTTGTTGTAGATTTGAAAACGGTAGTCACAAATGATGGTTCTTGTGCTTGATGTATTTTTGTTTGCTTGTTTGTTTATTCTATGCTTTTCTGGCCAGAAGTGATGAAAAGCTATTCCACTTCATATTTTTTTCAGACTTCAGTATGTTTGAAGCCAGCTAACTGTATCATACCGCTGATTGTTTTTACAAATAACATTTAAAAAGTGCCTCACAGACATTTTTCTGAATGTTATTGTCTTGGGAAAGAATATGGCTGAGAGAGGGATTATAACGGTACTTTTTAGCTAATTTTGGTTTTTAGAGACTTGTTGCAAGTTTCAATAATTATTATTAGTGCTGAGGGAAAAATCAAAATAGTAGCACAATTAGCTTTTCTGCATTTCAAGATGACTTCATGTTTGTGTTTTTCAAACAACGGTACTTCAAGAACTGAGGTGATTTCAGAAGGAATTTATAGTATGACATTAAACACTGCCTAAGACTTTTAGCAAACTTGAATTAGCAGCTGATAATAAATAACCCTTGTGTAGTTTTGGCTTTTCATATGAATCAAATATCTCATTTTTCAGATCAGACAAGAACCCATAGAATGCTTGGGTGTATTATTGGGTGTATTATTCAGCTTCACCCCATGAAACAGAAAATCTTGGGTTTCGCCTGATGTTATACTATACTATAATTATGAGATGTCCTTTTGTTATGGGAACAATCCACCTCCTTCTCAAGCACCTGCATTGGTGACCTTGATGGTTTCCAAGCTTTTACAATCCATGCACAAAAGTTCAGCACTCTATTCCACCATTCCCTCCCCTCAGTTGATTGGCAAGTTGAATAGTGATAAGGTTTGAAAGAAGCAAAGATCTTGACATTTGTATTCAGAATAATAATTTGGTGCATCTATATTATTCCCCCCCAGATCTTATTCTTGTCTTTTATTAAACTAAAAATGCATTGTTTGTTACTCCAATAGTAACAATAGGTTTGTTTTAACATCATGCACTCCAAAATCACATGGGCATGGTAGCCGACTAAAGTGATAGAATTGGAGCTAATTATTTAAAACAATCTCCTTTTCTGAACTATGATTCTCAGCATCTTTCGCTATTGGTTATGATTGATGAAGTCGCTGTGCAAAATATCTAGATAAAGATTATTCAATCCTGATGTACTTATAATAGCACTGGGGTAGATCATTGCAAAGAATCTACTGTAATTCAGAAATAAATCAATAAATTACACATAACATACAATTGCAGGGGGAAAAAAAGGAGAGAGTGAAGAATATTGGTTCTTTACCCAGAGCCCTAACTTGGAATAAGATTGTGTTCCTACTCAATATAATTGAGACAGTCTTAATATGATGCCACTGCAGAATATGGTGTTGAAACTCTTATCTGTGAAATCTATTTAGTAAATTTAGCTCAAGGGCAGTCCTTGCTAACACTTCTATTTACAGTTGTTCGGGGTGAATCTTCCACCTTTGTCCTATGCTTTTTATTTCTAAGCTGAAGACAAGTGCAGACATATAGGATCATCTAGGTCTATTTAATCAGTCCGTGGAAACATTGAGTCTATTCCTGCGAGCCATCAAGTAGTATCCATAACAATTTTAGTTTTCACTTGTCAGCTTACACTTATGCTAAAGAGCACCTCTGCAACTTAATTTTCAAAAAAACATTCTCCCGACCTCCTGCTACATTCAGTGGCTGATTTCATGCCAGTCAGCTTGATAATTTCACTGTGCAATGTAGGCATGCTTATTCATAGAGGTTAGTTTGGGGGCAACAAGGCAAAGAAAAACCCCACCATCACCTAGTTATGTGCTGTTGTGATGATGCTCCATCTTGCAAGTTTTTTTTTTTTTTTTTTGAAAAGCTTCCAGCAAACTGTCAGGAAGAAGGACAAAAGTTAACACAAACTGTGACTACTCTACTAAGATAAACTTTTTTAAAAAGGTAGATTAAAAACTTATCATGTTTAGTGTTTTTGCATTGTGGATATATGCATTGTGAAGCTTCTCCCAGCAAATAATTGACTAACCCAGAAAAAGGACACAAATCTCACATTTGGAGTTCAGAAATGTGGATACACAAACTTTTCTGCTTTATATTCACAGATAAATCAAGGTGGCATGATTCCACATATTCTTTCTTCTGTGTGGTGGTTTGGCCAATGACTTTCAGCACATTCATAAAGAAAGCTACCAGGAACCATATTCCTTATCTTTATAAAATTTAAATGATGTCCCCTAGAAATCTGGCTTGATTTAGTATACATCTTACTCCAGATCTCACAGCATATTTTACATTCACGCTTCAGTCTTAGAAGTGATTTGTGGATTCATATATGTGCAAATATTGCATGGCAGAAGAGGACAACAAGTCAAACTCCAGAATAATTTAAGTGATAATTCTGTGAGCACACCAAAGGCATAATTTATAGTGTCTTCATAAAAACCAGCTCATATTGTAAGAAGCTGTCATAGTCTGAGTCCATATATGACTTTCTGCAGATAGGAAGGACAAGGTAAGGATAAATTCTATTGTTGGGATTTTTCTCACTCACTTTTCTTCCAACTTCTCATTTAAGTCTTCCATCTATCCATTATCCATCTATCTAACTAGTTATCTGCATTGAAATGCTTTGCTTCATCTAAAATCTGCTTTGGAGAGGAAACATCATGGGAATTTGAAGAAAAATATCTGTTTCTAATGTTATGAACAAGCTGTCTAGAGTGCAGTGTGAGACCATTTGGTCAGTTTTCATTTGATTCAGGTTTTCACAAGAACAGTAAATTGCCTACAGATAATTCTTTCAAGTAAATACTTAGAGATTTATTCCTCTGCCATGTGAGGCTTTAAAAGGAGAAAGGAAACCAGCTTGCCTGTTGATCATTCTTGAAATGTGAAAACTTGCAACCCTGAATTAACTTAATCAAGATACTGCTTGAAGATGGAATTTGCATTTTAGATTTGCCACCTGTATCTGGGTTAAAATGGGAAGAATGACAGAGAAGTTTAAGATCATGAAAACAAATGAAGCTTTATTTTATGAATAACATACCTGATGGTTGAATCTTGCTTTGATATTTGTAATGAAAAGATGCTGCTTTACTACAGATATATAGAAGAACACAAAGCCTTTTTAAAAAAAGGTTTAGAAGCCACCCAGATAAAGCTTTATTTTGAAAACTGGCATATGCGTTTTAAAAATAAACAAGACGAAAATAAACCTAGTTGGTGACTCCCAGCAGGCTAAGCTTATGGCAGCCTTTGGAAATAGTTTTATCTAGAAACTTATTGCATGGCAGAAATTCTCAGCATCTGTCAGCTTTGTAAAACATGTTGAGTGCTCTATGCCAAATATAGGGGCAACCCTTTCCACTTTCCAGGTGTGTTGATGGGCCAAGATCTGCAAGGCTCAATGCACACATTTTAATCTTAAAACTACCCAATCTCCTCCAATGTAATGCCCAACCCATCCAAGAGAGACTGGAGTCATGTGGAGACTCCAGAGACCATTGGAGTTGGGTGGCTAATCAATTTGAATGAATCTATCAATTTTGCACCCTTATTGAGAGCATGCAATTTTTAGGAATGGACTTTGGAGCCCAAATGGAGAATTTGGCAGGCATATAAGAATAGGTAGAAATGGGATCAGGTTCCTTTAACTTGTTATTCAGGAATAGCAGCTGAAAAATAAAAATAAAAATCAGGAAACATGCTTAGCATAATTATTGGGTTGACTTCTACAATCAGAGCCCAATGACACAAAGTAAAAATCATTTCCTTTTTAATATTTTTCTTTAAAACTCTCTCTCTCTCTCTCTCTCTCTCTCTCTCTCTCTCTCTCTCTCTCTCTCTCTCTCTCTCAATCATGGGGAGTCATGTCACCATGTAGGCAGTTGCAGCTGCCCAGGTTATTAAAATTTAAAAATACAGTCTTCTTTTCTACAACAAAATGTTGCTTATTTCTAAGACTTTGTTTAACCATTCAGAGGGAGCTTCCTACAGTATCTTCAGAAGACTAGTCATCTAAAGTTATCTAGCTAATAAGGGCATATCAAACAGTTACAATCCAATTTTAACCCTTACTTCAGCAGTCAGACTAGTCAAAATAATCTGGTTTTAATGCAGTTCTCTTTGATCAGTGACTTTGATGCTGGAAAGAGAGAAAAAAAAAAGGCATTTGAGCCAAGTATCCAGGTGGAAATAACTGAGCTCTGGTAGTGGAGTGGTTAAAATGCGGTATTGCAGACTATCTCTTCCCACAATCTGGAGTTCGATCTTTATTAGGATCGGATTGAATTAGATCGGATAGAATAGAACAGGAGTAGAGTAGAGTAGAGTAGAGTAGAGTAGAGTAGAGTAGAGTAGAATTCTTTATTAAACATGTGTGATTGGAATGGAATGGAATGGAATAGAATAGAATTTTTTATTGGCCAAGTGTGATTGGACAAACAAGGAATTTGTCTCTGGCGCATAAACTCTCTCTGTGTATAAGCTTTTTTGAATTGACCTTGGCTGATCTTGGAATGTTAAACAAGGCTATTCATGGATGAAATTTCAATAAGAAATCTTCAAGAATTCCCCTAGTTGAGGCTAAGCCTGAAGGTTCAAAAGCATCCCATAAAAAAGCAATGGAAAACTGTTTCATTGTTCCCAAGAAAACTATGTGAATGTAGTCCTGAAGGCACCAGGAATTGAGTTCTACTAGAGGAAATCTTTACTTACTTGATATATAATAGCTATGATATTATTAATTCTTCTTCTACTACTACTAATAAAAATTTATGCTTTTCTGTACTAGAATTTTTAATCATCCTAATAATCCATGAATTTCCTGCCGTTTCAATACAGGTCAAACTTTAGGGTAACATTATCAGTCCTGAGTTGCTAGTATTATCAGATCTGTGTTGCCAACATCTGTGTTATAAAGTTATGGTTTCAGTTGCAACTTATTAGCTCTGCCTCTAGAATTATCTTTGCCTGCAGAGTTATATTTACTGAAGAATTAATCTGCATTGTCAGAATGGTCTGGATGATTGCAATCCCCAAATGATATTCTCAAGATAAACTTGTTTTGTTGGTACTTGGCACTATAAAGAAAAGAGAACTATTGATTTTTTTTTTAAAGTGTGAACATTTCTTTGTTAGGTCTGCTAATAAACAAACCTTGAATAAGGACAAAAGACCGTTGTTTTAAATAAGAATTGTCAAGGAGGCTCTGAAAAGGAGCTTGCAATGAAATAATATTTAAATTTAGTTCCCAACAGATTTAGTTCCCCAACACAACAAATGAACAAAAAAGTTTTAATGTTTTTTTTTAAAAAACACTAACATCTATAACTATTCTTTTCTTGAATGTAGCATTATAAACTGAAACATATGACATATTCCTCTTTAAATTTGTTCTTAAAAGCAAGACATTATTTGCTATTCTTAAAAGTAAAAGGCAAAGTAAATTTGCCTTTTACTAGGCTCGGGATACTTGTCGGACCCCCTGCAGCCAGCAACAATCTCCAATTGCCCAGTGCGTTCCCATAGACAGGGCCTCCTCGGGGTGCCATCGGCCAGACAATGTCGGCTGGTGACCCCCAGGGGGAGAGCTTTCTCTGTGGGTACACCCACCCTTTGGAACCAACTTCCTTTGGAGCTCCGGATGGCCCCTGACCTTCGCTCGTTCCGCCGTGATTTGAAGACCTGGTTGTTTTGTAGCCTGGACTGATGGGGGGGGGGGGGTTTCTTAATAGTTCTAAATTGATTTTAAACTGTTTTAATTTGGACTTTTAATTTCATATTGTTTTAATGTGCAATTGTGCATTTTATTGTTGTGAGCCGCCCTGAGTCCATTGGAGATAGGGCGCCATATAAATCACATTAAACTTAAACTTAAATCTTTTTTTTTTTAACAGAGGCATATGTGAAAGACAAATACAAATGTCTTTATAGCATCAGTCTGCAAAAGTTCCTTTCAATTTAGATCAGTCCCTCCTGTCCTTTTCCTCTACCTTGGTTGAAACACAGTGGGCACAGCCACCTAATGCTTTTGGCTATTATTTGAAAATTAGTAAATCACATTGAGAATGACTACTTATAAAAGAATAATTTGACAGTGAGATGGGCGACATATAAATTTATTAAATAAACCAATAAATGTAGCATTGTAATATGGAAGGATGCAAATCTTGTTTGTAAAAATTTAGACATCCGAAATCTTCCAAAGAGGGAGACAAAGGTCAAGATTGTCCTTATAAGTTCCATTTTTACCTTAAGATTATAGAAAATAAAATGGGAATTATCTTCTATGAGTTGCATATAATTATGCCATTAACAGCTCCACATACCAAGCTGGATTTCTTTGTGTTGTCTCTCTCATATGTAATTGTTTTCCTTATTGTCTCCTGCCTTTCTGACTTACCCTAGTTTGGTTTGTGTAGAAATTCTAGGTTGCTATACATAGTACAGTACAGGCTGGGATAACAATCTGGATCAGGTTGATTTCAAATGTATAATTAAAAGACAGCCAAGTAGTTAGTTATGGTATGTAACTTATTATTACAGCATTCTTTTACTCTCAGGGATAATTGCTTGCTATTTTGTTTGTATCTTGCTGGAAGTGTCAAAAGTAGATAGATCACCAGCTTCATGCCTTAATTTGCTAGAGTAGCAACAGAGTTGAATGAAGGATAGACTAAGTTGTGAAGTTTGGGGTAGAAAAAGGGGGTGGGGGGCAGTTGGATCTTTCAGTGAAAAAATCTGTGAGAAGAGATAGAAAGGAATATAACGAAGTAGACCAGATTCCAATTTTATTTTATTAACATGTCATTGCATTGTGCTTGCAATGTGACCCAACCAGCTTGGTCATGGTTCCCCAATTCAGTTTCATGACCTGAATCAGAATAAAATGGAGCATAGTAATTTGCTGTAAAATAAACCTGTCTAAATCATTTATTCCAAAGCCAAACTATTGCTGATTTTGATCTGACTGTATTTTTAGACTCTTTATTTTGGTTACAAAAACAACACATCGTTTTTTTTCAAAAAAAATATACGATATATGATATTTTAGGAAATGGAAAGTGTAATGAATGCAGACCACTGGTACAACAGATTATTCTTTGACAGACCCAGAGGCATCTGCAAATGAAGCCTGCCAAAGAGGCAGATGCTGCTTGTATTTAAGTAGCTTCTATAGCCTGTCATTTGGGTCCAATCATTTGAATGCCAAAGGATGAAAGCTGTGCATTGCAATAAATAAAGCACTAATAGCCAATGTGTTCCTAGCTTTTTAAAATAGCAGCATCTTTTACCATATGGGACTGAGAAATAGCTTATATGTGGCAAATATAACAGAAAAGATACACTCTTTCAATGAAGCATCTATGGTGGAGATCAGCAAAGAGATCTTCAACCCATTACTTCATACTGCTGAAAAGATAGGGAAGTCATGTTTTTGAAATTGCAAAAGGAAGCTACAAACATTGTGCCTAAATTCCAATTTCTGATTTTTGAATTATTCTTTTAGAACCTGGAAAGCAATATTTCAGCATACTAAAAAGCAAAGACATCACCCTGCCAACAAAAGTTTGCATAGACAAGGCTTTCCCAGTTGCAATGTATGGCTGTGAAAGTTGGACCATAAGAAAAGCTGAGCGCCAAACAATTGAGGCCTTTGAACTCTGGTGCTGGAGGAGACTCCTGCGAGTCCCTTGGACTGACCAAACCAGTCAGTCCTAGAGGAGATCAACCCTGACTGCTCTTTAGAAGGCCAGATCCTGAAGATGAAACTCAAATATTTTGGCTTCCTTCTCATATAATGAGAAGGAAGGACTCAATGGAGAAGAGCCTAATGCTGGGAAAGATTGAGGGCAAAAGAAGAAGGGGATGACAGAGAATAAGGTGGCTGGATAGAGTCACTGAAGCAGTAGGCATGAGCTTAAATGGATTCCAGAAGATTGTAGAGAACAGGAAGGCCTGGAGAAAAATTGTCCATGGGGTCGCGATGGGTTGGACATGAGTTCGCAACTAACAACAAAAAGCAATATTTGGGAAATCTCTGAATCTGTATACTTTCATTTGTCAATAACTTCTTACAAGAGATGCTATGAGAGAACAAATGCAAGTAGCACTCAAACTTATATATCACTTCATAGAGCTTGACAGCTCCCTCTAAGTGGTTTACAGAGTCAGCCTATGGCCCCCAATAATTGGGTCCTCATTTTATTGACCTCGGTAGGATGTAAGACTGAGTTAACTTTTGAGCCGGTCAACTCCTGGCTGTGGGCAGAGTTAGCCTGCAATAGTGCATTCTAATCACTGTGACACCACGGCTCTTTGCAAGCTACTCTTTGTAAGCAATGGAATGGGACAACTTGCCACAGCCAACTCTCTGCAGTCTATTCGCCATGGCCAAATTGCCACAGCCAACTCTCTGCAGTCTATTCGCCGTGGCCAACTTGCCACAGCCAACTCATCATTGCCAACTCACCATGGCCAACTCACCATGGGACAACTCACCACAGGCAACTTGACACAGGATAACTTGCCACAGGACAATTTAAGAATTCAATTTAATTATTTAAAAGAAATAAAAAATATTTTGATTTTTGTCATTTGTATTCCATTTTGTCCCTCCTTTTGCATCCTTTTTTTAATGATGCTATTTCATCGTTTCTTTTATATTAGTGTAACTCTTGTTCTGCAGAGAGTTGCTCTTCAGTGAATTGGCCATGGTGAATTGTCCTGCAGCTAGTTCACCTATTGCCTTTTAAGTATACTGTAATACTAAATAATATTATTATAATACTAAAATATTATTTCATTCAGTTTATTAACAATGGGAAATAGATGTCCAAAACAAGTGTCCTGCCCTCTGGTGCTTCATAGAATAATTTGACCCCCTCTTCTTTGTGGCAGTCCTCAAATACTGGAATACTGCTATCATGTCACCCCTAATTCTTCTTCTCTTTAAACTAGCCAAACTCAAATCCTGCAGGCGTTCTTCATATGTTTTCATCTCCAAGTCTTTGATCATCTTAGTTGCTCTTCTCTGAACGTGGCTTTCCAAAGTCTCAACATCTTTTTTGTAGTATGATGACCAAAATTAGTTGCAATATTTCACGTCTATTTCTTCCTTTCCAATCTCAAGGATATATTGTAGATATAAAGATGTCACCAGAACTTAAAATACTGGATTGACCTTTAATTATATATTTTCTTTGGGTTTTAAGTGTGGAAGGTTTTCCTGCATACATAGTGAAACTGCTTCTTTCTTATGGCTGTTCCTTCAGTTCTGTATTTGAGCTTCTTCAACAATCTTTTTTATTTGTCTTGGATATGCATATTTAAGGTTTTGTATGTAACTCATTTTCATCTTTCTTTTGGTTATGTATATCAAGCATATTTATGATATTCATGTTTAATGCTTCATATGCAACACAACTGTGCATTTAAGGAAGGGGGAGTATGGATTTAGTTTGCAGAGCATTAACTCAGATATGCAGTTCTGTCCTACAATAACACAAATAAATAGGTTTTTCTAAAGCAATCTTCTTTTCCTGTTTATATAGTACAATCTGGGAATATTTAACAACATAATTATCAACACTTGCTATGTTACAGGGACTAGTCTATAACAATGATAACATTTGATATATATGTGTGTGTGTGTACACACACATACATACACATATGTATGATGTAGAAAATACCTTGTGATAGTCATATTTGTTTACATAGATTACTCTATAAGATTATCATATTTCTACTAAACTTAATTGTGCTTACTTTTTAAAAATTGTCAAATACTGACGCTGCTGCATGTCTGCAGCCAGATATTGCAACTGAATCTGTTGCATATGAACTGTAAATTTCTGGCAGATACTGAATGCTACTTTTCTGATAATATGAAATAAGAAGTGATGTCTGCCACAGCTGTCAAATATCATAATGTCAAGTGTTCACTATCAAATACAGACACTTGCTGCTGTCAAGATGTTAAGTGCTACTGGAAAGTCTTTCTTCGTGAACAATGCAGTTTGTATAGAGTATGTACACATTCAGAGGACATTTGGAGGGGGAAAAAATCATGCAATCAGAAAGACATTTTGGAGCAATTTTCTGTAGTTGAAAGGATTGCACCATAGGGAAAGCCTATTGGGTTATGGGGGAGACTTTAAGCCTACTTGTGAGCAAACATCATCCCGAATGTAAACCTGCTCTGCTAATAAAAAGGGCTGCTTCATTTGTAGGACTTGACCAAAGCACACAAACAATAGGAACTCTACAAGCCAAATACATTTAGGTTAGAAAACCATTTTAACAAGCAGTTTTTAAAGTGAGAAGGGCATTAATCTTGCAACAAAAAGAGCTACTAAAATAATAAAATGATATACTGATGGGGATTAATTTTTTTAAAGGAAAAAGTAAGTAGCTTAGAAAAATACTAATTAAAAAATGGGAATGCTGATCATGTCAAGCAATTTTCATACTAGGTAACCTGGAAACGCCAGTGGTGTGCTGGAGCTGGCTTGTACAGCTGACAAGACATAATTGTTAAAGTTTCTGGAGTTTTTTGAATTGGTTGAGAGCAGAGCTGAGTCATAACACCTAGTGGACCAATTAACTGTTAGCTGATGAGCATCCTGATATGGTGGTAGCAAAGAGCCAGTAGTGCTGGTAGGTGAACATCCACTGTTGAAAATAGAGGTTGAAGAAGGCATTTTTGAAGAAAATATGAAAAAATGTGGTGAGGGAGAATTTTGCTTCTACATAAAACATGGTCAAATTATGAGAATTTCTTTTAGGAAATTATTTCAACTTGAAGTAAGATAACATGGTGGAAGTTACATTTGTAGTAGGTGGGAAGTGAGTAGAAGATACATTTTCCTGCCCTCCAGAAATTTTTGCTGGCCTTAATTGCAGTGGGGCATATTGGCAGTGCACAGGGGTGGGTTCTAAATTTTTTTACTACCGTTTCTGTGGGCGTGGCTTATTTTGTGGGCGTGGCTTGGTGGGGGTAATGTGACTGGGTGGGTGTGGCCAACTTTTTTTTTTTTACTTTTAAAAACATTTTTTCTACAACCTTAAGAGGTCCAGCAAAAAAATGCTTTTAGAAGCCTCTGACAATCAGGCAATTCAGCTGGAATCGCCAGAGGCTTTTAAAGACATTTTTCTTTCTACAACCTCTTCAGCTGAAGAGGTTGTAGAAAAAATACTTTTAAAAGCCTCTGACGATCCCAACTGAGCCGCACAATTATCAGAGCTTTTTTTTTTTTACTTTTAAAAGCATTGTTTTGGCCAAAGAGGTTGTAGAAAAAATGCTTTTAAAAGTAAAAAAAAAAAAAAAGCCTCTGATGAGGTGGATGGGGTAAGCGAGTGGCGACCGGGCTGGGGACTGGTTCAGGGGGCATGGCCAGCCAATGTTATTACTGGGTCTCTGAACTATTACAAATTTTTACTACCGGTTCTTGTGAACTGGTGCGAACCAGGAGCAATCCACCCCTGGCAGTGCATAAGTCTCATTCGTCATCTTCAGGCTGGTGTTCCCAGCTTCGTGCTTCCAGGAAGCACGAAGCCGAGAACACCAGCCTGAAGATGACGAATGAGACTTCGTCGAAACGTCGCCAAGACACTTTCAATTTTACGTGGGAGAAGACCCGAATAACCAAAGACCTACATACAAACACCCGCGAAAACCTGAGAAAACATATATATAGAGAGTAGATGAGATTCTACTGAACTGGAGCTACAAAAAAAACCTTGGCTACGTAGGGAAAACCTGGCTAGAAGAAAAACATATATATATATATATATATATATATATATATATATATATATATATATATATATATATATATATATATATATATATATTAACTGTACACACACACACACACACACATACACATATTTGTTTTCTGAGGTATATATATATATATATATATATCACATACATACACATACATACACATACCACTCTTCTCCCAGAAGGACGCAGAGCGGTATACAACCAAAATAAAACACACAGATATAAAATTTAAAAAACAATTTAAGAAATATTAAATAATTTGTCCCATATCTAATTAAAATAAAACTACCCATTTTGGACATTTAAAAATTAAAAGTTAACAATTAAAATTTTAAAATTAGGCCAGTCCGGCTTGTTGGAATAAAAGCATCTTGAGGGCCCGGCGGAAGATGTGTAAGTCAGAAATCCTCCGCATCTCAGGGGGCAATTCGTTCCAGAGGGCAGGAGCCCCCACAGAGAAGGCTCTCTCCCTGGGGGTCGCCAGCCGACATTGTTTGGCCGATGGCACCCAGAGGAGCCCCTCTCTGTGGGAGCGAATTGGCCGGTGGGAGGCTATTGGTAGCAGAAGGCTATATAAATACCCAGGTCCTAAGCCGTGGAGTGCTCTGAAGGTGGTAACCAATATCTTGAATCGCACCTGGAGGACCACCAGAAGCTAGTGCAGCTCGCGCAGGAGAGATGTTACATGGGAGCGCTATGACGCTCCCATAATCACCCGCGCGGCCGCATTCTGGACCAGTTGGAGCCTCCAGGTGCTCTTCAAGGGGAGCCCCATGTAGAGAGCATTACAGTAGTCCAGGCGGACTATTGCCCTAAGCTAGGACACAACTATCAAAATTTTTTCCTGAAGCATAAATTTGCATATGAAAATTTATACCTAAATCTACAGTACTTTGTTAGCAAGCACAACTGGTTCCAATGAAATGATCCTTAAGCAAAAATGGTCACTAAGTGAACATGTGATTCAGAGAGAGAGATATGCTGTGAAGATCATTGATTTGTTGTCATCTTATTTAAATAAAGCTGTCTCATACATCAATAGGGAGGCATGATGATTCAGTGGCTTAAGGATACCGGAGATGGTCTCAACACCAGTGGTTCAAGCCCTAGCTCTATGTGGTCTAAACCTGACTAGTTCTATGTGGCAGTTGTGAGCTGTTGTCACTCACTTCAACTGCTGTCCACCCAACAGTTTAAAACCATGTTCTATGCAAGTAGATAGATAGGTATCACTTTGTTGGGAAGACAAATTGGTGCTCTGTACAGGCAGTCAGAATACTGATAGCTGTGAACATTCTGGTTGTGGCACCCATTAACATAGCAGCCCCAGGAAGAGAGGAGGACTTAGGTGGTGCAGTGGTTAGAGTGCAGTACTGCAGGCTACTTCTGCTGACTGCCGGCTGCCTGTAATTTGGCAGTTCAAACCCCACGAGGCTCAAGGTTGACTCAGCTTCCATCCTTCTGAGGTGGGTAAAATGAGGACCCAGAATGTTGGGGGCAATATGCTGACTCTGGAAACCGCTTAGAGAGGGCTGTAAAGCACTGTAAAGCAATATATAGGTTTAAGTGCTACTGCTATTGCTAGGTGATTCTGCAGGAAGATCCTCTCATCTTTCTCTAAGGTGCAAAGCCACCTCACCTTCCTGTGATGTACCTTGGGAAATGTGCAAGCGTGTCCTATAACAGGACCGAACGGAAGAATCTTCTTGTATGAGAAGCAAAATGTCTTCAAGAAAAACAAAACAAAACAAAGTCCAGTTGCCTTTGTTGAAAATGCATCTTTGGGTATAACAGGGCTGGTGCCAAGGCTACTTTGCAATAACATTGGGGTGTCTAATAATAATCTACACTAATAATAATGATACAAATTTCTTGGCACAGAAATTTGGGAATAAGTGAATGCATTGGTTGTATTTTTTTTTTTTACCACTTATTACCATTGTATTTGTGAATGGCTGCTTTATAATGTAGTTGCTAAACTACATTATTTATATGTATATAATATACATATTATATACAGACTACCTGTATATAATTTGTGCTTAAGCTATAATTTCTCAAACAAATATTTTTTGGAGTATAAGACACACCTTTTTCCCCCAAAAAAGTGGGTGAAAATCTGGGTGCGTCGTATACTCTGAATGTAGCCCCGCCCAGCCTTGCAAATGGAGCTTTCAGAGGCTGAAAGAAGCCTCTGAAAGAAGCTTCAGAAAAAAAAGCCTCAGTAACAAAGCTTCAGAATAAAAGCCTCTGAAAGGCTTTTATCTAAAATAATATGGCAAGCAACAAAAGAAGAATCAGTAAAGGTTCTAACCAAACTATGCTAACAAATCTGGAGAATGACACAATAACCAACAGATTGGAAGAGGTTAATCTATATACCAATACCAAAGAAAAGAGATTGAACAGAGTACAGATAGTCCTTCAGAATAAAAGCCTCTGAAAGAAGCTTCAGAAAAAAAGCCGCCAAACAGAGCTTCAGAAAAAAAGGCTTTTTTTCTGAAGCTCTGTTTTGGAGGCTTTCAGAGGCAGAAAAAAGAGCAAGGCATGGAGCTCACAATCAACAAACCTGTTGCTAAAATTCACCTCCGGGAGCAGCTGACTGCGGGTATTCTGGGAGGCCGATCGACCTACCAATCAGGTTTTCTTAAATTTTCCTCCCCAAATATTAAGGTGCACCTTATACTCTGAAAAATATGGTATTTAAACTCTAGAGTTACACAGTTTGCTTAGTTTGATACGCCAAAGCAACTGCAAGGTAATTTTTTTGGGCATGTTAAAAATAGATCAGTCCAGTCTATTTTAATCATTTTTAACAATAGCCATAACCAAAGTTGAGCACTTGATGTTTCTAGGGGTGGAACAGATGCAGATTGGATATTTTCCAAAGGATATTAGAAGTTACTTGTGATATCATTCTGAAATAAAACCATGCCATAAATGTTCACAGTCTGATTTTTTTCCCCCTGTAGAAATACAGCAGCAGCATAAAAACCAAATTTACATCATTCATGGATTAATGCATTCGGCTCATGTTCACATATTAGGACACATAATATGCTATTGCACATGCTTATTACTGCATAATTAATTGAAATAACATTTTATTTGAACATGACGTTGCATGTACTGAAGTTTTTAAAGCCACATCAAATCACTGAAAACACAACAACTGCTTTGAACACACTTAAAAGTGCACTTTTTAGAGAGCTGGCACAACACATTTGTGCAGATGCACAAAATTTGAAATCATATATACAGGTGCCTAATAAAGCTGATCACAAATAACTCCAGCACCCTAGGAACGAGAATGAAATGTGGATATATGTTAACGCTGATCTTTATAAAAATCATTTTATAAGCAAACATCTGTGCTGTTATAAAAGTTAATTGTTGGAGCATTCTCCCTACATCAACTCACACAAAACAATGCATGGAAAGTGAACCTCTTTGAACTGTAGAGCGTCTGTCATCGTTCAGTAAAGCCTGCAGTGTTTTTAATGACTTTTATAAAGAGTGGTCATGTTATCATGTTTGATATTTACAGGTCACTAGATGCTGCTATTTGTATATCTCTGAAAATGATCCCATATATGACCATATATAGGTATTATAATTGTGTCTGTGTGTGCGCGTGCGTAATGGCTCAGCAGTTAAAGATGCTGAGTTTGTCAGATGGAAAACTGACAGCTGGGTTTGAGACCCGAGTGCCATGCAATGGGGTGAGCTCCCATCCTTGCCCCAGCTCCTGCCCACCTATCAGTTCGAAAGCATGCAAATGCAAATAGATAAATAGGTACCACTTTGGTGGGAAGCCTTGGCATATAGTCATGTTGGCCACATGACCATGGAAATGTCTTTGGACAATGCTGGCTCCCTCCACCAAGAAACAAAGATGAGCAATGCTCCTAGAGTTGGACATGACTGGACAAGGGAAACCTTACATATTATACTGTATATTAGGGTCCCCAACCCTCAGGCTACAGACTGATACGAGTCCGTAGACTGTTAGGAACCGAACTGTGCAAATGGCAAGTGAGCCAAGCTTCATGTACGCATACACAGGATGCTGGTTGTGCATGAAACCATCTCCGCGCCCTCAGACTGTGGGAAAAATTTTTTCCCTGAAAATGGTCCCTAGTGCCAGAAAATTTGGGGGCCACTGTTACATACATATATACATACACTAATATTACTACATTATTATAATGTAGCCAATGTATGTATATTATACATACTATAATATTATAATGAGCCTATGTATGTATAGCCAATTTAGTGTAATTATTAAGGTGCTGGCCTAGAAACCAGGAGACTGTGCGTTCTAGTCCTGCCTTACATGTGAAAGTTGACTGACTGACTGACTGTATGTATGTATGTATACATATTAGGATATGTATATGTATACATATTATGTATACATATGTATCAGGGGTGGGTTCTAAATTTTTTTAATACCGGTTCTGTGGGCGTGGCTTATTTTGTGGGTGTGGCTTGATGGGGGTAATGTGACTGGGTGGGCATGGCCAACTTTAAAAAAAAATTTAAAGCATTTTTTCTACAACCTTAAAAGATTGCAGAAAAAAATGCTTTTAGAAGCCTCTGACTATCAGGCAACTCAGCTGGGATCGCCAGAGGCTTTTAAAGGCATTTTTCTTTCTACAACCTCTTCAGCCGAAGAGGTTGTAGAAAAAAATGCTTTTAAAAGCCTCTGACGATCCCAGCTGAGCTGCGCGATCACCAGAGGCTTTTTTTTTACTTTTAAAATCATTTTTTCGGCAGAAGAGGTTGTTGAAAAAATGCTTTTAAAAGTAGGAAAAAAAAGCCTCTGATGATGTGGGCGGGGTAAGCGAGCAGCGACCGGGCCTGGGACCGGTTCGGGGGCGTGGCCAGCCAATGTTATTACCAGTTCTCCAAACCTGGAGTAACCCACCACTGATATGTATACATATTATTCTGTCATCATTCAGTAAAGCCAGCAGAGCTTTAATGATTTTTATGAAGAGTGGTCATGTTTGATATTTATTTTCTTACTTCTTTGTAGGATTTATGTGTGTTTTTCCTCTAGCCAGGTTTTTCCTATGTAACCAAGGATTTTTTTCCTTGGTTATGTAGGAAAAACCTGGCTAGAGGAAAAACACACATAAATCCTACGAAGAAGTAAGAATACATATACATACATACATACATACATACATACATACATACATACATATATATGTGTGTGTGTGTGTGTGTGTGTGTGTGTGTGTGTGCACGTGCGCGTGCGTGCCTAATACATATTAGGATATATATGTATACATATTAGGATCATAAGCTTCCTAACAGACAGGAAGCAGCAGGTGAGGCTAGGCAAAATAACATCAGATACCTGCACAATTAGCACAGGAGCCCCCTAGGGCTGTGTGCTCTCTCCACTTCTCTTCTCTCTATACACCAATGACTGCATCTCAAAAGATCCCTCTGTTAAAATATTGAAGTTTGTAGATGATACAACAGTGATTGGTCTCATTCAAGACAACGATGAATCTGCATACAGACAGGAGGTTGAACAACTAGCCTTGTGGTGCAACCAGAACAATCTTGAGCTAAATACACTCAAATCATAGAAATGGTTGTGGATTTTAGAAAAAAACCTCCTATAATACCACTTCTTACAATACTAGACAACACAGTATCAACAGAAGAGTCCTCAAGTTTCTAGGTTCTATCATATCTCAAGACTTAAAATGGACACCTAACATCAAAAACATCATCAAAAGCACTCAACAAAGAATGTTCTTTCTGTGCAAACTCAGAAAGCTCAAACTGCCCAAAGAGCTGCCGATTCAGTTCTACAGAGAAATTATTGAGTCTGTCATCTGCACCTCTATAACTGTCTGGATTGGCTCTGCAACCAAACAAGACAAACACTGACTTAAACGGATAATTAGAAATGCAGAAAAAAACAACTGCTACCAACCTGCTTTCCATTGAGGATCTGTATATTACACGAGTCAAAAAGAGGGTTGTGAAAATATCTACAGACCCTTCAAATCCTGGACATAAACTGTTTCAACTTCTACCCTCAAAAAGATGCTATAGGGCACTGAACACCAAAACAACTAGACACAAGGACAGTTTTTCTCCGAATGCCATCACTCTGCTTAACAACTAATTCCCACAACACTGTCAAATACTTTACTAAGACTGTATTACTATTATTCTTCTCTTCCTTACTGGTATCTATCTCTTCCCACTTATTACTATAACCATGTTGCTTGTATCTTTCAATTATGTTGTTTTTATTTGTTTCCTAGTACAATTTGATAGCTTATAAGTAATCTTGACTATCACTAACTGTTGTATCTTTTTATTCTTGATGAATGTATTTTATCCTTCTTATGTACACTGAGAGCATATATACCTAAAACAAATTCCTTGTGTGTCCAGTCACACTTGGCCAATAAAGAATTCTGTTCTATTCTATTCTATTCTATTCTATTCTATTCTATTCTATTCTATTCTATTCTATTCTATTCTATTCTATTCTATTCATATAAATGTATAATGTATAAATGTAAAAACACATTAGGAGCCACTGCCTTTTCAAACATGTGCAAGGCTCAGTAGATCTACTGTATATACCTCTTCCTTCTCTGTGTCTTCTGAATTAGTTTCAGTGAAAGTGATCCTGACATCACTGAAGAAAGATCTTGATGTGAAAATATATATTAGGTGAACTCTGCAAATATACATCTGGAATCTGATTAAAAAAAAATCCACACTATGGAACTTTTAAAAGTATGCAGCATTGCAAATTTTCATTCTTTTTTAAAAAAATCTGTAACCTCCCCTTTTCCAAGGAGTGAAAATTACTATGCTAAAATCATCTGAATAATAATTCAGTCATGGAAGACTCTTGTGACTTCCTGCATGTGGGAACTTAGTATCAGAACAAGTTTCAAATATCTGTCATTGGATATTTGAAAACAAACATACCTCCTACTGATCAGTTCAATATTCATGTATCCTTCCCTGCTGAGGAGATAATGGAAAAGGAAAGGAAGAGAAGAAATCCAGTTTTTTCCCTCAATATAGAAAAGAGAGACATAGTTGGTAACAAACAATTCAAGTACAGGAGTAGCAGGACTATGAAAAAAACAGACAATATCAGATCCAGGTACATAGTTTGAGATAGGTCTTTTTTGTGATTGAATCTGGGATAGCATGCATGCAAAAAAAATATGACCTTTATCACTGGGCTACAGATGTTTCACTCCATGAATGCAAGCCAGAATTCTGCAGAATGTAACAGATCATGCTGAAATCTATTTGGCGTGAAATAGGGAGCCAACTTCACAGTGACTGGATCATAGCCATGCATATCTGCAATACCTCTGTGGCTACCTGACTTAATGTGATATGAGGCTGCACAGGGGACATTGTCAAAGAAAGGATGCCAAAGTTTTTGCTTCTCAGGATAACTTTGTCACATTTCCAGTTTTCTATTCCAACTAGCAGGTGGTAATGAATTTCTGGAAAGCTATCAAGCTTTATATTTGGTGTCTCTTTAGGCATTACTATCAGAGGAAACAAAAGACATAATGGGCTTGTCAAATGGTACATCTAACCATCTCTGATTCTTCACAGATCCTCCTAAACCTTTATGTTACAAGGGTAAACCAGAGCAGAGCTAATGGTATTGCTAATGTTTATTGCATTCTTTCATAAATGTTCTGTCATCATTTGCCTAAAAATCTGATCTTGCATCTAGTTCCACTGATAATGAAAATTATGGGCTGTATTAATGACAACATCTTGACAAGATTAAAGAATCTCCAAAATTAATAGCTCTGTATTTCACTATTATATACATAAGTCAACAAAAGAAAATTAATGCTTTCTTGCACAAAATGTATACTAATTAATTCACCTTGGTTGAATGAAAACAGCTAAAGGTTGGACCTGGTTAGTGTTTGACTGGAAATCCACTACATCTCAGACTTATAACATAGTCTAGGAATAAAAACGATCTATAACCATGATGGTGAACCTCGTGTCACAGGTGGCACACAAAGCCCTCTCTACGGGCACATGAGCTTTCGCCCCAGTTCAGCTCCGCCATGCATGTGTGTGCGCCTCCCGTTGGCAAGCTGGTTTTCGGGTCTCTGCTGCGCATGTGTGGGAGGCATGCAGGAGATGTGCACGCATGCATGGGGGGCTGGATGCAGACACGGGAGTTGCACACGCATGCATGGTGGAGCAGGACACACACTGGGAGTTGTGTGCACATGCACGGGCGTGGGGTGCACATAGGGGTCGTGTGTGCATGCATGGCGATCATGCGCACATTGCATTATAGGTGTGCACACGTGCTTTTAGCACTCGGTGCGGAAAAGGTTAGCCATCACTGAGTATAAGAAGGAAATCACTATTATGTTGTTGCCAAAAATATTTATTAAGAGTTAAACATGACTCAAGGAAATCTATATCATCTAATATCCCTTGCTTGCAATATTCCTTTCTAAATTTTTGGCGGTAGCATGTTTGAACAATGAGGAGGCATAGTTGAGCCTACATACATCTTAGGAACAAAATTTTTTTTTTTATGTTTTAGCTCTGAGGGACAATGCCAGTTTGGCTGCCAATATTCTATAGTGAAATAGTTTTCTGAGTGTAGATTTTTATGGTTTCAAAATGGCATTATATAATAAATCATATAAAAGGAGAAGGCTTCTGAAAGGATCCTGAAGTTTCTAAAATTAGAAATTCCTAAAAAGGGCTTTAGCAAAATAGATGACAAAGCAGCCCAAGCCTTGTGCCTCTGTAAACTGATGAGCAGTCTTTAAAAGGAGGGATTTTTTAAAAAAGAGAATGATATAAGGCAGTGGTGGCGAACCTTTTACTTAGCAAGTGCCGAACAGGAACGCACTTCATGCACTGCGCATGTTCACATTCCATCCACGGTAACAAGCAGCTCCTCCCCACGTGCTGCCCATGCAACTGCACCATATGCACATGCGCACAGCTTTCACATGTGCAATGCACATGTGCAAATCTGTCTGCACATGCATGCACAATCTTGTACACATGCACAAATATGCGCGCATGCGCAGGAGAGCTCCAAAGACCAGCTGGGTCCCCTGAATTGCATGCATGTGCACCAGAGGCCTGAATACCAGCTGGGGCATGCATGCATGCACAGTTTCAGGTGAGCTTGGCGACGGCTCGCATGCCTGGAAAAATGTGTGCCACTTCCGGCACGTGTGCCATAGGTTGGCCAACACATATATAGGGAAATAAGCAGTCCAGAAAAAAAGGCATACTCAATGAAGAAAGAATCCATAGTGTCACAGCTATTTGCAAGTAGAGCTTGCTTAGTCTACTCTTTAGAAGATAGAAAACAGAATAACAGAATATTAGAATTGGAAGGGAGCTTTGAAGTCTCTTAATCCAACTCTCTGCTCAAGCAGGAGACCCTATACCACTCTGGCCAAATGACTCTCCATTCTCTTCTTAAAAGCCTCCTGTAATGGAGCACTTCCCAACCTATGGAAGCAAGCCATTCCACTGATTAGTTCTTTTCACTGTCAGGAATTTTTTTTCTTAATTCTAAAATTCTAATTCTAATCTTTGGAGAATAGGTTGACCACCTGATCTCTGTGACAGCCCAGACTGCAAGATAGCAGTCTTCTAATATTTGATGGGCTGTCACAGAGAAGAGGTGGCCAACCTATTCTCCAAAGCTTAAGAAAGAGACATTCATTTTGTCCCTTGTCTATCTTGTCACTCATAGACTTTCTCTTCATTGTACTAGACATTTCCAGTTTCTGCAAGTTTTGAGCCGCGGTGGCACAGTGGTTAGAGTGCAGTACTACAGGCTACTTCTGGCTGCTTGCAATTTGACAGTTCAAATCTCACCAGGCTCAAGGTTGACTCAGCCTTCCATCCTTCTGAGGTGGGTAAAAGGAGGACCCAAAGTGTTGGGGGCAACAACTTAAAGACTTGTACACAACTTAGAGAGGGCTGGAAAGCACTGGAAAGCGGTATATAAGTCTAGGTGCTATTGCTATTGCTTCATTGTATGAATTCCAGTTTCTAGTCCCCTGATCATCTTTGTCTTTTTTCTGTACAGTTTCTAGAGTCTCAAAGTCTTTTTTTTCCCCTCATGGTAACCAAAACTGGGTGGAATGCTCTTGCCAGTGCAATATAAAACTTGACGTAATCTCAATTCTATTCTGTTAATGCATCCTAGGACTGAATTGGCCTTTTTGGCAGCTGTGGCACACTACTGATTAATACTTAAGTGAACATCTTTCTGTTTCAACTAGTAGTTTGCACTGTGGACATAGCGGCTTTATTTTATTCTTTGGATAAGAACAGTTTTTAATACATATTAAACGAAACACTTTTAATACATTGTATTTTATGGATTATATAATTTATATTTATTTTAGATTTAGATTTATATGGCTGCCCACTTCCCGATAATTTCTGGGAAAGGTACCAATTGAGAAACATGAACAATGAGAATTAACAATAAAATGAACTACAATAGAAATAATATACTAAACCTGCAGAACAGCAACCACAAAACCCCAGGTTTTAACAGAAAAAGAAAAATAATAATAGCAACCAAAGCCAATCAACGTATATTTTACTCAGAAGTCTTATATTCTATAAGGGCTAATCCTACAGTCTGGTCTAATGCTCAGGGAAGAGCCTGGTGTTTAGAAATTGGCAAAAGAACAGAAGGATCAAAATATAGGTAATTCTCTATTTACCACTACAATTGACCCTAAAATTTCTGTTGCTAAGCAACATAGTTGTTAAGTGAGTTTTTTCCCATTTTACAACCTTTTTTGCCACAATTGTTTAGTGAATCACTGCAGTTGTTATGTTAGCATCATGGTTGTTAAGTAGATCTGGTTTCCCCATTGAATTTGCCTGTCAGAAGGTCTCAAAAGATGACCAGGCTGTTAGAATAGACTAGAATAACAGAGTTGGAAGTCAACTTGGAGGTCTTCTAGCCCAACTCCCTGCTTAGGCAGGAAACCCTACACCACTTCTGGCAAATGGTTATCCAATCTCTTCTTCAAAACTTTCAGTGTTGGAGCATTTACAACTTCTGGAGGCAAGTTGTTCCATTGATTAATTGTTCTAACTGTCAGACAATTTCTCCTTAGTTCTAAGTTGCTTCTCTCCTTGATTAGTTACCACCCATTGCTTCTTGTCCTGCCCTCAGGTGCTTTGGAGAATAGCTTGACTTCCTCTTTTTGTGTCAACCCCTGAGATATTGGAACACTGCTATCATGTCTCTCTTAGTCCTTCTTTTCATAAGACTAGACATACCCAATTCCAGCAACCATTCTTTATATGTTTTAGCTCCAGTCCTCTAATCATCTTTGTTGCTCTTCTCTGCACTCTTTCTAAAGTCTCAATGTCTTTTTTACATTGTGGCAACCATTACATGACCCTGGGGCACTGTAATCATCATAAATATGAGTCTGTTGCCAAAATTGGATTAAATGATCATAGGGATGCTGCAATAGTTTTAAGTGTGAAAAATGTTCATAAATCACTTATTTCAATACTGTTTTAACTTTGAATGGTTACTAAATGAATAGTTGTAAATTGACAAGTATTTATAGTCCAAACCTTGAGAAAAATTAAATTTCCATGGGGAGGCGTTGTCTCATGGAAAGTATGTGAAACATGCCTATTATTCTGGATTTCACAGGACAAGCAGAAGTACTAATGATATCTGGCATTAAAGCAAGAGATGAGCACAGCTGGTGCTCCTATGAGCAGTAAAACAGTACAGTCTTGCAGAACAGAATTCAGGAACCTTGGCTAGATGTCTTTCCTCCTACTAATACTGACTAGAAACTTCCACGGAGGGGGGAAAAAAGAGAACTAATGTTGCTGCACTCTCACTCTTAAATTTATTTATTAGTTCAATTTATATGCCGCCTTTCTCCAAAGACTCAGGGCGGCTGAAGCTGGTATGCAGCTGGTATAAACTGAGCAATACCACCTGCCCCAAAGGACAGATCCAATTTCTCAATTTGTATATAGCTTTAGATGTGTCTGTCTGACAGAGTCTGACCCTTTAGCAATCTATTCTCTCTCTCTCTCTCTCTCTCTCTCTCTCACACACACACACACACACACACACACACACACACACACACACTCACACACACACACACACACACATCAAATGGGAACAGCTATGGAAATATAGTGCAACGTAATATAGAAATGAATACAAAATTTGTCTCTAAAGGATATTTATACAGTATGTCATTTAATAAAATATTTCTAATAATATTATAGAAAAATACTAAAGTGATGATCCAGTAGAGTAAGTCTGGGTATAATCTTCATAAAATATATATTTTGCAGAAATTAAATTTTATCAGCTACATATTACTCAATCAAATTTACCTACCCTGCTCATAAAGGTCTGCAGCATTAAATTTCTACTGTTTTGTTTTGAGCTTGTGACTGTAATAGTACCAGGGCAAGAAAAAGAACTACTGAACGGGAAACCATAAGTGGCTATATAAAATATAACAGTAAGTTTGCAAATTTAAATATGCTGAGCAAGGAGCAACCTTGTCACCTCTCTCTGTCAATTTTTTTTCCTTCTGAATTAATATTGTTACTGAAAAGAACATCTGACGCTATTGAGAGCAAAAATGAAGATTTCCAAGAGTTCAGTAATAGCTTCTATGAAAGTTAAAATAATTCTGGTGACCTCAATAGATACATAAAATGGAAGCCTGAATGTTGAATGCCAATATTTGCATTTCCAGAAATTAGATGAACAGAAATGTGCTAGCTGGCATTTGAATTGTCGGGCAACCAGTTTCTTGGCAGTCAGATATGCTGCTTTCCCCCCCCCCCCCTTCCAGATACACAATACATCTTTTTGTTCCAGAATTTTAAGTAAGAATTTGAAGAGGGGACAGGAAGTTTACATTTGTTTCAGACCTAGCAATTAATGCACTCATGTACTCCTTTATTTTCCTTTCTTACAGCCTTCCTCTCAAATCTTTTAATACAATTCATGCTGTTCTTTTTTAAAAAAAGTTGAATTTGTTTCATCATTTAACTTGGAGGATTCACTCAACCAATATTTTCCAGTTTGGCCAGATTGAGAAATACCCTATATTTCTTACATTCTTGAACCATAAATCACAACTTCATCCCTTCTTCTCTCTGAGGGCAGTAGAGGAGAGGAGAAAAAGGGATTCAGAAGGCACAATGAACAAGCCAGGCTACTCACCCCTGAATCTATGACACTGTGATTGAGAGACCTAAAATATATATGGCTGAAGGGCAGTGATTGATCTACCTGTAAGATATGGTACCAAATGGAGCACTTGAAAGAAGGAGAAGGAGGAGGAGAAGGAGGAGGAGGAGGAGGCGACTCAAATGTTCAGATGTTAGATGTTGGCATGTGAGACATACAAAACGCTGTTTTCATGAGCAAAACATAATTTTAAAATGCCGTTATTTAGGTATATATACTTTCTAGTGGGTTAATTTAAATTGATGTTACAGTGGCCACAAATTCACCATTGAAAATATCTCTAATTAACTTATAATGAGTTAATAATGAGTGCATCTTCAGATGCTTCAGAATCAGTAATATTAGTCCAGTGGTGAAATCCTACTGGTTCGCACCGGTTTGGGTGAACCGGTAGTGATAAAAGCTACCGGTTTGGCAAACCAGTAGTAAAAAAAAGCTACTGGTTGGTCCGAACTGGTATTTCCAACAATCAGTTGTGCTGAGCGATTTAAATTCACTAGAAAGCAGGAAATCCTGCTTTCTAGCGAATCAAAGTAGTGCGGCACAACTGTTCCCCCCTCGCTGTTCTACTTACCTTGTTAAGTGCCCTTTTTCCATGCAAAGTATGCATTTGGCCCGCACTGTGCATGCACATGCATGCAGTGTGCATTTGTTGCATACTGCACATGCACAAACAGCGTGCATTTTGTACGCACTGTGCATGCATGTGCACACAGCATGCGTTTGGCATGCACTGTGCATGCACGCATGCAGCATGTGTTTGGCACACCCCATGCATGTGTAGGCAGCGAACCAGTGGATTTCACCACTGTATTAGTCTCTTTTCTCCTGGCTACTTTTTGTGCTTTTAACAGCTGTGCAAGAAGCTGAAATGATTACAGAAGGTTATTTGGTTTATTTATATTGTTTATCTTTAGCATGGTGATTAAATCTGGGTCCTAGTCATTGCATCCTCCTCTTCTTCTTCCCTGATGCAAATAACAGATAGACATGTTACATTAAGGGCTTCAAAAGTCTATTTTCTTAGTAGAAGAAATATAAATACAAACAAGAATGAAATCAGGGATAGAAAATGGCTATTTCTAGAAGTGTCAACTTTTCTCGGGGTTCAAGTTCACAAATGAATCACAGAAAAGTGTAAAAGAAAAGAAGAATATAAGATTCAGAATTTATTTTCTCCCCCAAACCTCTCCCTTTGTGCTTTCAATCTCCTATAAGGAGCTTTGGAAATAGTCAAAGATGACTTATTTTAAAGAAAGCTAGACATTTAAACACCCACAAAATGGCTTTATTTTATTGGCAGCCTGCATAGAATCCTTGTTGCAAATAGAATCATTTATTTTTAAAAAAGTAGCTTCATTTTTCTACTGAGTCATTTTCAGGATTAGCAGTGTGGGGTTAATCCAGGCATAGTGATAGAAAATCTCAATAGTGGGATACAGTAATCCAATTATTAATATGCATTTTTCAAGTGTAAAATCTGTTCCCAATCAAACATGTGTTGCGCTTTCATTTACATATAGACAAAGTTTCATGGTCATGTTCACCATTTACATTAACTCTCTGCAAAGAAACTCTTTGCAAAGAAACTCTTTGCAGGAGTTTCTGCTGAAAAGTTATTTATCAATATAAGCAACACAAACACCAGAAAAAAGACTACAAATTTGACTCTATAATATGTTTGCTCTCAGTAAGCCCCATTGCCTTCCAAATGGGAAACCTCTTTGACTTCAGCTACTGCAAAGAACTATTGGCCGATGGGAGCAAAATACGTATTTATTTACAAATACATCAGTGCAGTCAGGAATAGTTCTTCTGCCATTGCCTCTTAACCTACTGTCTCTGAAGTTAAATTTCACTCATTCAAGACACTTTAATTGCACCTAGGCAACTTCCATCAGAGTACAGCTGTACAGAGTACAGCTTTTTTCTACATTAATGCCTGTAATGCCTTCAATAAAATACGCAGTGGGATTGAAAATAGCAAAATGGATGAAACAGAAAATACTAGCTCTGATGTACCTAAGGTTTCAAATATATATCAGCACATTATCAATGACTTAAAGCAAAAAAATTAAAACAAACCACAAAGCCAAAGGCACTGATAACTGTGGTCAAAATTTCCTTACAAAAAACAATATTAAAAAAAAGGGAAACATGTACTGTTGAAGTTAACTCTGACAACAAGTAATGAAATTGAATCAGAATGGGTGGTAGAAACATCTTTCCACTCATGAAAGTGGATAGCATTATAGCTCTGACCAAATGTACATAGAATCAGAACCACCTCAGTGTGGAAGAAATAGGGGCTCTAAAATTACTAAAGAATGATCAAGCCATCATAAATCACAAGGAGATGAAGGATGAGAGTCACAGTTATCATGGGCACAGCATAATACACTCTCTCCTCATTTAGTGACCATAATTTATTCCCTAGTTTGGGAGCAAAATGATTGCTAAGCAAACGGGGCAGGTGGGGGGGAGATCACTGGTTGCTGTTATGTTATCTAGATAACATAACAGCATGTTATGTTATCTAGATAACATAACATGCTATTATGATATCTAAATAGTTCTTTCATACTATTACTCTCAAAAAGAAATTCGGTATCTGCGATCCCATCTCCAAGGCAATGGCAACATCAATGATGAGGTGCAAGCAAGGATGAATGCAGCCTGGATGCACTGGCGAGAACTCACCAGTGTGTTATGTAACAGATGAATGCCAACCCATCTTAAATCTAAGATTTACAAGACAACCATCTGCCCTGTTGCATTGTATGACACTGAATGCTGGGCAGCAACAACAGGGACCGAAAGCTATCTCCATGCCATGGAAATGCAAATGCTCCATTGGTTATCGGGCATCTCCCTTCTTAACCACATCACAAATGACACCATTTGACAACATTTTGGTGTGGCGCTAATTATAGAAAAGATGAGAGAAGGTATGGACATGTCCAGAGAGCAGCACCTTCCACCCTGGCCAAGACTGCCTACCAACTAGGTGTCCAAAACAGAGATGGCAAGACACCATCAACAAAGATATGCAAGCTGCGGGCTTGCACCCTAAGGATGCAGTTGACCATAAAAAGTGGTGTTCAATGATATGAAAAGTGGACCCTGCACCTGCGGGAATATGCTAGGCAGAAAAAGAAGATAGTATTTCTCTCAAAATTAATCTCACTCTCCTACTGTTTTGATTTTCCTTATGTTCAGTGTTTATATGTGAATGCTGATATGTGATGTGAAATTTGTAATCATTGTTACCACTGCCTTGATTAACTATTGTATAGACAAGGTGCCTTCGCAGCAAATGTCATCCTCTTGGGAATTGGGATGGCGGTGAGAGCCTGTAACTGCTTTCTCCTAAATCTTTCCTTTGGATATGCTATAAATGACCATGGCAATCTTTCTGGCTTTTTCCTCTTTTGTTTCCCACAATGTTTTCATATATCTGCAATCCTCAAGGTTACCCTACATTTGTTGGGTTATTCCAAGCCTATCACTATCTCCATTTCTTTTAATGGCATTTGAGATGGTCAACCTCGACGGAGTTTAAAGAAAGGAATGGAAGTGGCAAAATTAAAGATTATATGAACGTTTTGCCAGGATCTGCTATCGCTTGAAATGCATTGATTCAGTTCCAGATCTCTAGTTATTCAGGGATAGAACTAGAAAGAAGATTAAAGGTGGTTTTATGTAATGTTGTCATCTTTCAGAGACTCCACAAACCATTAATTTGTAGTGATATAATTTAATTTTACAGCTTTTCTATCACAAATTTGCAGCATAGCCTCAGACTATGTCTTCCTTTATCCTCTTCACTAAAAGGGCTACACAAAATCTGAACTACCTCTCTGCCTTATCAGCTAATAGTGTAGATTCTTCTATACAAATGGCTGTTGTTTTTTTTAAATGTGAAAATATATTTGATAACAAATGTTAAAAGAAAATCAATGCCAATTTCAAAAAGATGACAGGGAATCTAAATGTATCTGGGAGGATATAAAAGTTGCCAGGGCTGGCATGGGCAAACAAATAAAACTAACAAAAAAAAAAAATCCAAACCAACATGAAATAAAATATGGCTTCCAAGTTTTAATTTAGCAAGACTTCTTCCATGCAGTTGGTCTTTATGTTGTCTGAAAGTCTAGAGTTTGCACTCAGTAAATATAACAAGCTACTACTCCAGCTGTTGAGGCCAAAAAGATAATGGACTGTAGAAGAATGGAGCAAGAGATCAAAGTCAGAAAGCTTTTGTTTTCGATCTGATTCTGATCTATGGAATCTGTAATCCACAGTTTCATGTAGACAATACATTGAATCTGCTGTTGCTGCAAAAAAATCTGCATCTCAGCTTCGTAACACCATCCTTCTTCAAAATTTGTATTAAGAACCCAAAGTAATAACTCTCTGATTACTGCAGGATCCAATATGGTTGGTCACTGGGACTAATCCAGATTGGATCCTGAACATTATCCTGGGTCATGTATATTTGCCTTCATTCACGTCTGATTACTAATTCACTTGCCAACCTGTGTCTCTCAATTCTTGCTTGCTGAATTTATTACTTTTGATGCTCCCTAGCTTGAATGTTTTCATATCATGTCAGTTATATCCATATCTTTGGTTGGGTCCTACAGCCTTTCTCCTCCTGTCACTGGTAAGCTCTGTGGATGGTGATAGTGTATGCTCTCTTCTGCTTCCAGAAGTCCTAAGGCTTTCTCATTCATCTTCCAGTCATTTACTTTCTGGTGCGCCTATTCATCTTTTTGCATGGTGTGACAAGCTGCATTCAGAAAGTGCTTCCTGCTGGCTGTGTACATATTCATATAGAAAACCCAACTTTATTCATCCAAAGAAGTGCCAGCTGACAACCTCACTCATAGAGAAATTGCTTCCAATATTTGTAAGTCTTTCCTTAACTCCAAACTATTCTATCTGAATAAGAAGGTTGGGAATAAACCATGACAATGAGGTGGTCACTCAAATAATCAGACCTTCTGCCATGTGCAGCATAATAGGCAACAGTCAACACTTTAAATTGCACCCAAAAGCCTACTAGCAACTAATGCAGAGAATCCTTCCATTTCCCAGCACCTAGTCAGAGCTGAAGAAGCTTCTTGAATGAGAAGTGAAACATCTTCAAAGAAAAACAAGAAAGTCCAGTTGCCTCTTGAAAAAGCACCTTTGGGACAACCATGACCTGGATGATTGAAAATCTCTGCAGACATTTAGCTATGTACTTTGGGATGGCCACCCTTCAAATGGTGTGGAAGTATGAATGCATTTCCAGAAAAATTGCAGACTACAGGAACCATTTGCACTTCTGTTTGAGATGCAGACAACACAGACTCATCCCCAAGAGCGTGTGCACCAGTGGTGGGTTCCTCCCGGTTCGGTCCAGTTCGGCCGAGCCGGTAGCAGTGACGATATGACATCACCGAACCGGTTCTCCCCCCCCGCCCTCCCCCACCCACCCACATTATTCTTACCTTTTATTTGGTCCCACCCCCAATCTATTGCTGCCTCCTGAGTCCCAGCTGATGACTAGAGGGAAAAAAAACTGTTTAAACTCTTGCCGCGGGGCTTCAAAGGGCCGTCCTACAGTTGATCAGTGTTAAAAGCAAACAAATGAGTTGGGACGTAAGTGCAAGGACTGGTCGTAAGTGCGAGGACCTTCCAGAAATGACTCTGACCAGCTAGCCACGCCCACCTAGTCACATGACCTCCAAGCCACACCCACAAAATAAGCCACACCCACAGAACTGGTAGTAAAAAAATTTAGAACCCACCCCTGCTGTGCACGTGTTCAACAGTGAAGGGATACAGGGCAGAAAACATCCTGCAGAAAGCACAGTTCCACAGCACAGTCCTTTCAGCAGTTCCAAGAATGCTCCACACCCATTTGCACTACTCAGATGACCCTGATGACACAGACAAAACTCCTCCAAGTGGCATCAGCGACTCTCTAAAAGAATGCAAATGACCAGCTGTCTGCAAGGAATATAAATCCTTCCATTCCCCACCATCCAGTCAGAGCTGAAGAAGCTTCTTGGATGAGAAGTGAAAATGTCTTCAAAGAAAAATAAGAAAGTCCAGTTGCCTCTTGAAAAAGCACCTTTGGGACAATCGTGACCTGGATAACTGAGTATCTCTATAGACATAATGCAGAAAAGTTACATGGGCATTCTAAGGCATGCCATAGCTGATCATGCTATCATATTCTGATTGCTAGGATTCTAGATACTAGGACATAGAAATAGAACAATATCTCTACTGTATATATTAAAACAAACTTGTGTGTGTGTGCTGAAGTGCTGAAGTGAAGCTGCCATAGAGCTGCCACATAAAGCTGTGAGCACTCTATGTGTTGACTGTTAGTCTCTTTTTCATGTTTGCATTGTTCCATGGATTTGTGTAAAGTAAAAAGAGTAAAAGCATTTGACTGATTGCCTTATATCATGAATACTGTAGAATCAACTTATTTGTGAACCACAGCAATCATTAGTATTGTTGTGACTTTAAATTAGCATTTCTAAAGAGTAAGAATAAACCTTATTCTTTAAGGTTAATTAAAAATAAATGTTAACCGAGTAGGAATTGATGCGCTCAGATTATTTCTGATCAGTTCCAAAAGCCACTTTCCATGGGCCAAGTAATAGTCTGTTCAAGAATTTTTAAATGGTATGTAATATGGGTTTAATTCTCATATATTAAAAGCAATATTTCAATTATATAAAGAGGGATCATGATATATGTACTTCAGGTTTGGGTACCATTTCCACACTGTAACACTAACAACAGTGTTATGGTGAATTATTATTAATACTAATAATAATTTCCAAATTCAGATGGAACAACATTTAGAACATTAAAATTTACTGCATCCGATATCACATTAGTTGAAGATTACATTTTATTTATAGATGCCACAAAATGCTAACAAATGATAACAGAGTAGCTCAAAGAATTCTGAAATACAGCCAGTTAACAACCGAAATACGAAGATTATGGGATAAACCATCAAAGATTTCCCCATTGTTATTGGAACTTTATTGGAATTGTCAAAAGAGCTTAAAAATAGAATCATTTTATCTCACAACATCTAATTTACAAAAACAAGATTGTTTTGGATCCCATCTCTATTATGGACATTTCTTAGGCTTTGGGACAAAGCTAGAATTGACCCTAAGTTACCAACATTTGCTGAGCATTCTTTGGAAGAGAATATATTACAACAACAATGCCAACAAATCATTATTGTACTTGAAGCAACAAAGAAATGTTCTAAACAAAAGATATGAAAGGAATGAGGCAGAGAGAAGATTAAAAGGGAAGACTGAATTCAGGCATCTTTGCACTTTTGCGTGAAGTCAGTATATTCTGAAAGAAGACAGACCTGAAAAAAAGCTTTTCAAGTGTCTGTATTACAAAGATTTCTTCCCCGTCTATTTTGTACATTATCCTCTCAAGTAAACTCAATCCATAATCCAGTTCGGTTGAAGTATTAGGTTTTAAAAGAATTTAATCCCATTTATTCCCATTAGATTAAATAGGTTTAAATCCAAGCACTTTGTTTTAAGCCAGTTGCCAGTTGCCAATTATAATGCAGTGCTGATGTATGGAGTATCTTTGGCATTAGGAGATGTGAATATATTATATGAGTAGTATTCTTACTTTTGAAGAGCTTTGAAAAGGTACTTTTCTAAATACACAAAGCTCTATTGACTTGAAAAGAAAACACTACATTTCATTTTTCTCTGTTTATAAAGAAAACGTTTCTGTCTGGTGAGGATAAAAATGGAATATTAACAGGAGTGTCCACATGGTGGGGGGAGGGGGTTTCAAAAAATTCAAGATGGAAGCCACAACCATGTGATCAAAGCTCACCCCCCCTTTTTTTTTACATGTTATATGTTTTCCTTTTTCTAACCCCTTCCTTGTGAAGATCCCTGGAACCTGGTTTATTTATTTATATTATATTATTACTAACTAGATATAAAGACACATCTACTGTTGGTTATTCTGGGTGGCACAGGCAATTAAAAGAACAACAAAAACAAATAATAAAAAAAATTAAAAAAACAAAACCATTTAAATACAATAAAAGAGTTAAAACCAAACAAAACAACCTAGAGAATGCATTCTGAGCTTACAAACAACACAACCATTTAATGGGCTCCGTACTTCCACAGGTTCCTCAGGCCCAATGACAAAATCAAGTTCTAAGGGCCTTCTGGAAGGCCAAAAGGGTTGGGGCCAATCTCACTTCATTCCAAAGCTCCAAAGTGCAGGTGTCATGGCTGAAAAGGCTCTCCTTCTGGATCTCACCAAACAAAGCTCCTTGATTAATGGGACCTACAAAATAACTCTCCTGCCGGAACTGATAAAACACATAGCTACAACTGGGGAGAAGCGGTCCTTCAGATAACCTGGCCCTATGCCTTATAGGGCTTTAAAGATCAGAACCAGCACCTTGAATTGACTTGGAAGCAAAGTAGCAACCAACACAGCTTGTGGAGCAAAAGTAATGTGCAGTTCTAGGAACACACATCCCACATCACTATATTTTGTATCTACTATGGCTTCCAGATGCTTTAAACGTCTCCTGATAAGAAGGGAATGGGAAATTGCCCACATGTGCTCCAGACAACTGCTTCTTACAAGCAGACTGCTTAATTGTGGTTTTCTGTAGATTTGACAGCAGACAACTGAATTAGCTATCTACTTTGCAACTGCAGTTGACTTTTAAAGTACATTAAGTTTGCAAAACTCATGTTTTACTAACTTTCAGAAATTGCTCATGAACTTCTAAGCTATTAGAGACCTTCAGAACAAAAATTTGAAAACTCCGGGTGAGTTCATCTTCAATTCTGAATGAAAGAAAAAAATAATAATCAGTTTAAGAATTTAAAGAATCTGAAATAAACTTCATTTATAAAAGTAAGAAAAGTGAGATAGAAATATAAATAAAATAAAAAAAGCTAAACATGAATTTTATTTTAGAAAGTTATAAACAAATTAAGGGTCGACATAAAATTGGAATATTGAAATTTTTATAATAAGGTTTTGGAATTAATTATAAAAAATAAAAAGTTTCTCAAAAAATATGTTCTCTTTTGTTATTTACAAGGCATAACAAATATAAGCAAATTCATGATTTCAAAAACTGGGATTAGAGGGGACTAAAATTTTTAGGTAGAGGAAAGATTTACTAGCCTGTAAATGTAACAAAATGTTACAACAATAAAATTATTGAAGATTTTTGAAGAATGAAATCATAAAATAGTAGCCACAATATCAACAATGTGAGTAATGATGTCAGCTTCTATGGAGAGACTGTGTCCAAAAAATATTACTGAAGAAATGACAGATCTAGAACAAATTTTGTCTGAATGGTATTGAAAGTGGATTTATAACTGACAGGCCAAAATAATGAGTTAGAAAAGGATGATTCACTGGATCTATAAAATAATCTGGCTGAGGCTTTAAAATTTAAATGGGAAATACAAAGGATAAACCAAGAGAGTGTCCTGGGTAATTTTTTCCTAGTGAATTTACAAGAGCTTGTTAAAGCCTTGAAGAAGAAATGAATAGAAATCAAATCCTACAACAAATTTGGAGGAAGACTTGAATTAAGACTGTTAGAAGTAAAAGAAAAAATATATAGAATTATAGGGCTGGAAGGGACCCTGGAGGTCTTCTAATATAACCCCCTTCCCAAGTCAGGAGCCTTTATATCACCTTGGACAAATGGTTGTCCAATCATTTCTTGAAAACCTTCACAACTCCATGAGTTAAGCTGTTCTCATTGTCAGGAAAGTCCTCCTTATTTCCAGGTTGGATCTCCCTGTGATGATTTTCTACCCATTGCTTCTTGTCCTGCCTCTGGTGCTATGGAGAATACATGGAAGTCATCTTCCCTGTGACAGCCCTTCAAGTATTGGAAGACTTTTCTCATGTCATCTTTAAGCCTTCTTTTCATTGAGTTAAATATAGCTAGCTTCCTTAGCTGTTCATCATCACAGATTTTAGTGAAATAATGGAGGCTGAATCTCTCTCTGTTTATGTGTTCCAAGCCTAAGGACTAAAGAGTACATAACAGCATTTTTCAAATACTTGAAGACTTATTGTACTAATTTTTAATTGGTTTGTTATCTTAAATTGGGGCCAAATTAATATATATCCTTTTAATTGTTTTTAATGTTTGTATTGTATGTTTTTATCTGGCTGTACACCACCCTGAGTCCCTCGGGAGAAGGTGCGGTATATAAATTCGAAATAAAATAAAATAAAATAAAATAAATAATGCTAAACATGTCTTGCTCCTTTTTTTCTTTTGACAGCTAAATCTCAGAGTGGACTTAGAATAGAGTTGGGTAGCCATATAAATTTAAATAAACAAACCAACAAAAATAAATTGTCACAATTTCTTGCAAAAATCAAATCCAGAAGCACACAAAGATAACTGATTCAGCAGGATTCATTAACTTCTCTTTATATACATAATAACAGTTTAAGTAAATTTTACAATACCAATAGCAGAGTTCTTTCAACATGGTAACAAGTTACAAGAAAAACACACAAGGCAGGAGAGAACAGTTAGTTTCATTTCAGCAGAGCAGAGCAGACCAGCAGAAAAGTCTAGTTTTAGTTTCTTTTTGCACAGACTCAGAAGCTGCAGACTAAGACACGCCCTGGCTCCAGTCTGTCTCAGCTCCCAATTGTCTGACTTAGTTGCTATGCCTATTCATTGGCTAACCTTGTTACCATGTCTCTGCCAGTTCATGAATAATCTGACATAAATAAATAAATAACTAAATAACTAAATAAATAAGCATTTATCTTAATGTGAAAAGATAATGATCATGATTCCATCCAAAGCAGTGCAAGTACCCTATCATGTTACTTTTATTTCATTATTTATTTAATCATTTTATATCATCAGCCACTTCGCATATGTGCCTCCACATTTCACATCCTCTTAAGTGAAGAACAATAAATTATCTGGGGAGCTAACATATCTAGATTTTTAGTATCCTTTCAAACACAAAATAATGGTAATTTTTAAAAAGAATCTTGAAAGCTGCCAAGTAAAGATTTAATATATTTTTGTTGTATAGTGTGTAATCACAATTATTTTTTTTGTCTTTCTCCTCCTCCCCTCCTTTGTTTAAATGTAGATTGGAAATTAAATGCAAGCTAATGCCAGTAGTTTTAATTTTCCTGCTGAGTAGTCAACCCTAAAGCCAGCCTTTTTTAAACACACAGTTTTAAAGGCTTAGACAAGATTTCATAGGAAAAAAATTTCAATCACTTGGACAAGAAAACTATAGGTTGAGAAACATTGCCACTTAAAATTAATTACAGGACCCTTTTAAAGCTTTTTGCTGGAGGAAAGAAAGGCCTTCTAAACTTCAACAATACAAATTGGATAAAATATGAATTGGAAACTAGACAATGGGAGTAGGAAGAGATGAATCAATTTCAATTTCACTCAGTGTCTTGTTTTCATGAGTCAAAATTTACTTTGGTTTCTTTCCACATCAGTTTCGGAATTTGGCTGCCTTCATCTTGTGCCCTCACAAATATTTTCATGAGATTCTTCTCTAATACACAGTTCAGCATGTTTTTAATGTATTGACTTTTTCAGGGGATTATTCCCCAATACTGCACAATTATATTTATTTGTCAAATTTATAATGTGTAAGGACTTTAGGGCAGACTAAAAACAAAACCAAATGCAATAAGACAGATAAAAGATGGCATTTACCAGGAAATCAATGTACCCCAGTCACATTTAACCAGATACATATGCCATCTAACCCAGAGCATAAGAAAAAACCTCAGCTCTGTAAACCTCATTTGAAGGACAGTAGGGTCCTTTAGGGTATGTCTCCTGGGTCCCATCAGATGGCACTGCTTTAAAGAAAGCATCCAGAAGATACTTATGCTGGCAGATGTTGCAAGACATGGGTTTGTAGGTAACAACCAACACCTTGAATTGCATCTAGAACCATACCCATATAGCACATTTCTTCCTTCTTTCAGAAATATGACATGGATTTACCTCCAATAACTGCTTGCATTCCTGACCGGCTGGAGCTTCAGAGTGGTCTTCAAGGGCAGTCCCACATAGAGCATTACAATAGCTCACCTGCGAGGTAAGTAAAACAAGACTCACCTGTGAGAAGAGATTCCCAGCGTAGGAAGAGTCCCAAATGGTGCATCTGATGAATGGGAGCAAAGATCCTGGTGGCCTCACCTGCTATTTGCTCTTTGAGCAGATGCTGTGAATCCAGAAGGACTCCCCGGACTCTTAAATTGCAAACCATTTCTGTCTGGTTTAATAAGTACCACCCATTAAGACCCCAAAGTGGAAAACTACCAGGACCAATTATTTAATGTTTTCATTATCTATATTATAGGACCGTGATGGTGAACCTATGGCATGCGTGCCACAGGTGGCACACAGCACCCTCTCTGTGGGCACATGAGCCATCGCCCCATTTCAGCTGTGCCATGTCTGTGCGCATGCTTCCCGCCAGCCAACTGCTCGTCGGGTCTCTGCCACGCATGTGTGGGGGTGGGGTGGGTGCAGGGGGCCACGCGTGCATGCACTGGAGGGCAGGGCACATGCAGGGGGCTGTGCGCACATGCATGGGGGTGGGGTGCATGCATGGGGCCTGCATGTGCATTGCAATTTGGGGGTTCAGGTGCACTTTGGGCAGTTGGTCTGGAAAAGGTTAGCTATCACTGTTATAGGATATTAATTGTATTAAATATGACAATAGCTGCCTAAAGAGAGATGTACGCATTATTATCTCAGATTAATGTCATAACATTTTATTTTAGTTTAAAAGAAAACAACAAGGAAACGTTTGAGGGTAAACAAAAACAAAAAAACCCTACTTGAAGTAGTACCTACTTCAAGATTTTGTAATCACAAACTATATTGCTATCTTTATTCACCTAATGAAGGAGGCAGCATTGGAAGGAAGATATACTAAGAATATCAATAATAAAAAGTTTCCACGATGCTTAACATTCTTTTAAGCAAGTTTTTTTCTGGTTAAATTTTCCTAATCATCTAAACTTTGGCTTGATAGCAGCAACAATCTTATAATTACCATTGAGTGTAAACAGAATTCAAATGATTATTTGTCCATGAACATATTTATCTGAATATCAATATCTTCAAAATATATGACTACAGCAAAATCTCTTTCAGTTTATGGTGTGCATTGGTGGCTGCATATCTGTGGAGCAGGTTTACAAGTGTAAGAAATACTTTGTACATAGTAGACCTTTTAACTGGTATCTTCTTTATAACTTGCTGACTGGGAATAGAAATTGACTAGTAAGAAATTCTTCCTCACTTACAAAATGTGTAGCTTCAAATGCAGGCAATGAGGCATTTTGATTAAGGAGATTGTGCTGTGTAATGATTTTATACATCGTACAATATACAAATCAAGTGCTTAAAATACTATTAGATAGATCATTATGCTTTGCTGCAATGCAAAATTTTGGTTTCGATCTGGCTGTCTCAATGGACAGACAACCAGCATATAGGACTTATGATTTATTTCTGTTTGCCTAAAATTTCTTTCATGATAGTGCTACCAGATTTGAGGAATGGGATAGATTGATGAAAAGAAGATTTTAGATTTTTATATTAACAATTAATATTTTTAAAAGATGACTTACCTTTTGTATGAAGGTATGAATATGGTAGTGATTTGAATTTGGCAGGGTATATTTTGTATAAGGTGAAGTTACATTTTTTTAAATACTTTTAAGTAAACCTACCGGTACCTCTATCTATCTCTGAATGGCAGGTAATTAGACTTTTCCTCCATTTTCATCAAAATTTAGTTGCAAGGTAGAGTTTCCACCATTGTCCAGCTGCCTTTTGAAGGGAAAAAAAAAACCATCTTTGAGACATTTCACTGTGATTTTCAGTAGGTTGGCAGGATGGTGGTCATTCCAGACTAAAACCACCACAGCTCATGTTTGGTAATTCCCCGCCCCCCCCCCCCCCCCCAGACACTACATTAATGCTTTGTAGCAAAGAAAAATTGATAGTCCATCTTCATAAAAGCAACTTAGCATTTTGTAGTTTAATTTCCACATTGCTACAAAGACTTTTTGAGGGAGAGGAGAAAGAGGAAAGGGAAGCTTTGCAGTACTGGGTTCAAGAATCTGAAATGATAGGGTCTCCTGCTTAAGCAGGCAGTTGGACTAGAAGATCTGCAAGGTCCCTTCCAACTCAATTATTCTATGTTCTATGAGTTGAGCAAGCTTAATATAGTTTGGTGAAAAACTGAAAAGAAGATCCCTGGGAGATGTAACCAGTGAATCTAGTAATGAGTTTCTAGAGGGTATGGAGAAACAGAGGGTAGGGAAAATTCACTGACTTAATGGGACAATGGTAGATCAATTACACAGCATTTAAAAATGCAGTTGTCAACAAGTACAGAAAATGGGAGCCCTGAAGTTCAGGATGAAATTTCTGAACAGGGCAGCAACCAGCTCTGGAGGAGAGGTAATATAGCAATAGCAATAGTACTTTAGACTTATATACTGCTTCATAGTGCTTTACAGCACTCTCTAAGTGGTTTGCAGAGTCAGCATATTGTCCCCAACAATCTGGGTCCTTATTTTACTGACCTTGGAAGGATGGAAGGCTGAGTCAACCTTGAGCCTGGTGAGATTCGGTCTGCCAAACTGCTGGCAGCCAGTGATCAGCAGAAGTAGCCTGCAGTACTGCCTTCTAACCACTGCGCCATCACAGCTCAATATGCCAAACACTAGCCAATTGCTGCTGGCAGAAAGAAGTACTGCAGACCCTCTACTTGGGAGAACTTAAGATGTCTAATGACAGAAAACAGCACAGGTGAAAGATGCATTTACAGCAGGAGTTGGTACATTTATCCTTGTATTAAATAATTAATTGTGACCCATACTGGAGATAAAGCAAACCAAAAATATGGCTCTGCCTATCATTATTTATAGAAGAGCAACTGCTCATAACTGTGGATCCATACAATTAAAGCAAAAGGTAGAAATTAATTTACAACTATTTGCTTGCATTTCCTAACACATGAACATCAGGAGGTCTAGCCATGGAATGTGCCCAAGACATAATAAGGATTAGTGCCATGCTTCTTATCCCCATTAATCATATAAATGTCAAATGAAAGAAGGTTAAGCTGTGTTTAGAATTGCATCCTTAATGTATCTTTAATAGTCCTAACCAATTGGAATTATTTTCTCTGTTCCTTTGTACTGAAATACAGTTCCTACTGACTTTAGCACAATGCCTGCTGTTATTAGATACAATCAGTGAACTAAGGCAATTCAGTATCTCTAATTCTCCTTCTTTTCTATATTTATGATAAGGTCTTACTGCTACTTTATATAGTGTGTGTGTGTGGGGGGGGGTTCTTTCATCCTTAGTAGACTGTTTATGTTTGAATAAAAGCAAAGCACCGATAAACAGAAGTTGAAAGCATCTCTTTAACTATATTCAAACAAAGGCTTACCGATTATAGGATGAAAATTGAAGTCTGAAAATAGCTCTGCTCACCACCTTCACAAATTCACAGAAAATAAATGCAGAAAGGATATAAATTGGATTAAAATGATCGGTAGTTAAGTAAGTACAATGCCCACCTATTTATAAACTCAGTGGATTAGATTAAGCTTGTTTGTTACTTGACTTATGTTCTACCTATTGGAAACAGGAAAGTAATATATTTCTCCTTCCATATAATAGACTTTGAAGAAACAAGAAGACCAAAAATATCACATTTTTGTACTTTGGTGTTAGAAAAGACTGTTACAAATACCATGATAGAAAAAAAAAAAAAAGATAAACGAAGAGAGCCAAAAAACAACAAAAAACCAGAAAACAAAACAAATAAACCAAGGGATGGTATAAAACAATGCAAAGTTTTCACTGACGGTTTAAATAACCAAGCTGAAATTAGCATATTTTTGACATATTATTTGGAGACCTAACTCTCTGGACAATGGTCTAATGATGGGAAAGGTTGGAGAAAGGGAAGAAGGTTATCTCCAATAAGATGGGGCTTTCAATTATAGTGATGGTGGGTGCACCATTATCCAGGTTAAGGATAAATCATTCTGGAGAAGGTCTATCCATATGGTCACTAAGATATGACTTTGCTAATAGTTAATACTTCCAAGTGGAGTTATTATGCTGATTCAAGCTATTAGAGGACTGGGAACTTTCCTGAGGAAGAAATGTGAATGTGTATTGGGGGTGAGGTAGTGAGAATTAACTAGAATCATTTCCTCTTAGATCCTGTAACAGGAGCGTGTATTGGATTTCACAATGTTCTACAAATGAAAAGAGTTGCTTTTTGTATGGAAGGGGCAACGTGTAATGAATCCAACACACTAGAAGACTCATTAATATACCAGTATCTTGATTCTTAGAAAATGCATAACATCTATAGTGGAAGAAAAATCTGTTCAGCAAATAGTAACAGATCAGACACATGGAAGACTATCCCCAAATGAAAGCATAATGTAAGTACACCATCCCTGACAAATTGTATTATCTCCCAGGGAATCTATCATGGATGTTCTTATTACATATCTAACAATCAAAATGTCATTGAACTACAAAATGCAAAAACAAAAATACGTTGCTTCTTTCATTCAGATTGGAAACAGGTTACTTGAAAGTATATTCTTATGCATAATGTATCAGAGTTTGTTGCAAAAATCAAATCCAGAAAGCACACACAGGCAGACTGATGCAGCAGGATTCATTAACTTATTTATATACATAATAATACATGAAGTAAATTTACAATACCAATATAGATTCTTCTTCAACGTAGTAGCAGTTACAAGCAAAACACAAGCAGCAATACAGCAGAGATGCAAGTCCAGACTTGTTTAGTTCTCAGCACAGAATCAAACTCAGAGGTTAAAGCTGCAGGGCTAAACCAGGCCCAGGCACTTTTCAGTTTCAGTTTCAATTCACCAATCAGTTCCCATTGGCTGATTTAGTTGCTATGCCTATTCATTGGCTGCCCTTGTTACCGTGTCCCCATTCAGTCCTCATTGGCTGATCTATTCCAGTCTATGAATATTCATACTCTGACAAAATGCTTAGAGAGTAATGAATCATTTTTACTAGGGAAGCATCCTGAATCAGATTTCATAGGCTGCATTTAAACAAGAATGCATGTTCTACTCCCAAGTTTTATATTTGGATTTAAAAAAAAAAAAGCTGCAGCCATTTATTATTGTAGAACTTAATACAGTTCCTGTCTTCTGAAAGGTTACATATTTGCCCCATAAGTCAGAGGGTATTATTATTGTTATTGCTTCTAATCACTCCAGTTACTTTTTGCATTATGCTAGATTGAGCTGCAAAGAGATTTTCAAAGGCAGGTATTAAAACTGAAAAATTGTTAGCACCTCGGCTAATAAACTCAGACACATTCATTCTTGTCATCATACCAAGCAGTTAACACTAGGCCACTGGATATTAATGAGCTATTTTGTAGACTTATAGAAGTCATTTATACCAAGTGCAAGGTTTCTACCTCACGAATGGAGACCCATGGTATTAGACATTCATGTCCTGTTTCTCATTTCATATCAACTGATGGCCAAACCCTGAATTTTCTAACTCTTTTGTGATAATGAATGGCCTGGATAAATGAAAGTACTACATTATGAAATTGAAAAGAGATAGAAAATCTTCTGTGGACAAAGGAAAAGATGCTGTCATTGATTCTTTGAGTATTATGTCGTCTTAATAATCCATCGGATAAATAGCAGTTATTTATCACAGTTAGCATTTATATAGATGAAGTGTTTAGAGGTCTTCATTTCCCACCCCTACCCCAAGAATCCTTTCAAGAGCCCAATAAATTTATCTAGGCTGACAGAAACAAAATAGGCCTGAAGGATAACTTAGTCAATGTCTGCCAAAGGTAACATTTTAGAAAGGATTTTCTCTTTTCATAGCTTGTGTTTTAGGGCTGCTTCTCCAACTTTCTACTTCATAGATGAAGGAAAGACAAAGATTTCTCCTGTCCAGTTATGTCAGAGGGTGGCACTCATCTCTGTTTCTTAGCTGAGGGAGCCAGCATTGTCTGAAGACATTTCCATGATCATGTGGACAAAGGCTGTCATTTCAATGCATGTGGAACATGCTAGGTTCAAGAAGAAAATCTTAAATTTTGAATGAGAGTTTGCCTATACCCTCACCCAATCCCTGTCCCCCCCCCCAGTTTTTAGTTTATTTTAGATTTGTGTGGATGTTCTGTCTCCAAATGGAATGAAATTGGAAGAGTTTCACCTGTTGTGAAGAACTACAAAAATATTAGGTGATGCACTTGGTTTTACTGTCTGATTACCCCTTCTTTTAAAACTAAATGGAGAGTCACTGGAGAACAAAAACAGTAGATATGGCTGTTGGGCTTATTCATGATGCTTTGTTTATCCAAGTTATTTCTCTATAGCAAAGAACTAGTTTTTTCCCAGTAGTTTACTTGACAAATATCTCAAAGTAGATTAAAAGCTTAATTGCTAATCTCCTGTCTTTAGAGAATTATGTTTCAAATGAACAAAGCTTGTATGACTCCTTATGTTGGGTTCTAACAAAGAAGTATGTTTCAGAATTTTTAAAATGGCTAAGTTTAGATTCTATTATCTGGAGGAAAGTCATTGGAATCATCCAAAATAACTAAATAAGGCAACAAGAGATGTGGCTTTGATGACATTTCATTAATTACATATCACCATAACAACTGAAGGCCTATTCTGAAAATATTTTCATTGTTAGAAAAGCAACATTCCTTTTATACCTTTATAAAAAGTCTCAGTGCTGCTTGCCCTTTACAACCCTGGCTATTCAACAACAAATCTGAACTGAAATGGTGTGATGACTTAACACCAATGGCTCATATACTCTTTAATGAAAAATCTGTACTGGTCTTAAAAAAAACCCATTTTTATTAGTGATGCCATGTGAATGGAATCTAGCATATTTTTTCTATCCTTGACTGCATGACTCTGATACACTAATCTTTAATAGGTCTGTAATTGAAATGAGAGGGATCATATTCCTTTGCATTGATGAGCTAGCTCAAATAATAAGGAGACAAATGTTAATTGGTGTATTCAGTTTGCTGATCTTGAAGGATTTTACAGGTAGTCCTTGATTTACAACAGTTCATTTAGTGACTGTTCAATGTTACAACAGCACTGAAAAAAGTGACTTATGACTGTTTTTCACACTTACAACCGTTGCAGCATCCCCATGATCCCATGATCAAAATTCAGACACTTGGCAACTGACTCATATTTATGACAGTTGCAGTGTCCCGGGCAGAGGTGGGTTTCAGCAGGTTCTGACCAGTTCTGGAGAACCGGTAGTGGAAATTTTGAGTAGTTTGGAGAACCGGTAGTAAAAATTTTGACTGGCCCCACCTCCATCTATTCTCTGCCTCCCGAGTCCCAGCTGATAAGGGAGGAAATGGGGATTTTGCAGTAACCTTCCCCTGGATTGGGGAGTGAATGGAGATTTTACAGTATCCTTCCACTGCCACGCCCACCAAACCATGCCACGCCCACCAAGCCACACCCACAGAACCAGTAGTAAAAAAAATTGAAACCCACCACTGGTTCCGGTGTTATATGATCCCCTTTTGCGACCTTCTGACAAGCAAAGTCAATGGGGAAACCAGATTCATTTTACAGTCATGTGACTGACTTACCAACTGCTTAACAGCTGTGTCAAGAAAGGTCATAAAACGGGGCAAAATTCACTTAAAAAATGTCTCATTTAGCAACAGAAATTTTGGGCTCAATTACAGTCATAATTTGAGGACTACCTGGAGTAGGCCTGGAGTTGCCATGCAGGCTATCTCCCCATTGAATCTTACCTGCCCCTCAATCACCTGTCTGTTGTTAGATTTTCTGTTGTTTTCTGTCCTTTCTGTTGTTTCTCCTGTCAGAATGAGAAGCCTTTTTCCTTGAGGCTCAATATGGGAATGTGAAGGAATAGAAAGTAAATATATGGAAGTGTGTGATATGAAAAAGGAATAAGATTTTGGGAAGGTGTAAATAAGACGGAGATGGAAGGATACAGGAATAATGGTAAATGTATGGGTGTGTATACAAGTGGCTGTGTTATATAGTATGTGGTGAGGGGAAGAGAATGGAATGAGAGAAAAATATCTGAGGTAATATTGTTCCACTTCCACTGCAGAGAAATATCTGAGGTAATATTGTTCCACTTCCACTGCAATGGTGATTTATTTTTTGTTCCTTAGCAAATTGAGCAAAACCAACCAATTTTAAGTTCACGCAACGAATCAGAGTAAATAGCACTATGCAATCCCATGGGTTAATGTGCATTCTTTTCATTGCTGGAATACACACCCATATCCCTTGATGATATTCTTTCACCCAGAATTATTTTTATTTCATGCATATGGGGCTCTTCTACATACTGATAAAACAGAAGTTCTTGAGGCATGACATAAGTTTTTGGGTAATATTTTTTTCCCTCAGCATTTCATAAAAGCAGTCCTGAAATACAAAGAAAAGGGACATAATAATTGAATTCAGACACCTAAAGCTGTCAAAAACAAAGTTGTAATTTGGAAACAAATTGGAATCATGAAAAATCTCCATGGCATAGATTCTGCTTTCAAATATTAGATTAGGTATATGAGAATGGTAGAGTTGTCTAGGAAGGATTTTGGTTGTATCACTAATAAACATGAAGAATGAACTAATCTTAGAACGAACTAATTATCTACAATCTCTGGATTATTATTATTTTTTGAAGCATTCATTTATTTTATTTATTTCTACATCAATTTTCAAATGTCTTAAAAACATGAAAACATTATTTATTTATTTATTTATTTATTTATTTATTTATTTATTTATTTATTTTATTTTATTTTATTTTATTTTATTTTATTTTATTTTATTTTATTTATATACCGCTCTTCTCCCGAAGGACTCAGGGCGGTAAACAGCCATAATAAAACAGTGTACAAAATAGAATTTAAAAGCAGATTAAAATAATTAAATCATAGGCCGAATTTAAAACTCTCATTTAAAACCAATTTTAAAACCCCATTAAAACCAAATTAAAACCATTTATCCCATCACAGCGGCTTGCTGGAATAACAGGGTCTTCACTGCACGATGGAAGATGCGGAGGTCGGGGATCCTTCGTATGTCTGGGGGCAATTCATTCCAGAGGGCAGGGGCCCCCACAGAGAAGGCTCTCCCCCTGGGGGTCACCAGTCTACATTGTTTGGCTGATGGCACCCTGAGGAGGCCCTCTCTGTGTGAGCGTACAGGTCGGTGGGAGGCAATCAGTGGCAGAATGCAGTCTTGTAGATAGCCAGGTCCTAAGCCATGGAGCGCTTTAAAGGTGGTAACCAACACCTTGAAGCAATAATTAACAATAATTTATATGCTTTTTGTATGAAATCTTATTTTTAATAATACATATTACTGCTAGTAATTTCTTTTTATCTATTCATTTTTGCTCATTGTTTCTGAGCCAGGACCTGCATCAAAAAAAAAAAAAAAATCAGACAAGTAAGAAAACAGAAAGGAAATTATGTTCTACTCTGCACATTAATTTTGAAACTGTTAAAGCAGGAAATAAATAAACTTGTCTCTCCCCCTTCCAGAATAAAATAAAATGCATTAAATTTATCAATAAAAATAAAAGCCATTGTAGACTATTTTAACGGCATATTAGCAATTTTAGCAGAAATGCTTACCTTTTTAAAAAATTGGCAATATTGTCTTTTCCTGAACCATGGTGGTGCAGTAGTTAGAGTGCAGCACTGCAATTTGGCAGTTCAAATCTCACCAGGCTCAAGGTTGACTCAGCCTTTCAACCTTCCGAGATGGTTAAAACGAGGACCCAGATTGTTGGGGGCAATATGCTTGTCAGGAAATGATTATTACCCAACTTGTTGGGTTGGCAATATATAAACCTTCAATATAGCTTTAAGACTTCTGTATTACATCATACTGTGTCCTGATTGGTTAGCTCTGTAGCCAATGTCCTTAAGAGGGAGCTAGAAACATGGTTTGTTTTTCTTTGCTGCTCTTTGCAGTTTTTGCTCTCTTATATCTCTGTATGCTACTGTTTGCAAATCCAGAAGAACTGTTAATGTGAATGACTACAACGACTGGTAAGAAGACTTGTTATTGGATTATCCCTGGACTGTTGTTTTTGCTATCTCCTGCCTTATATGTGTATGACGTGGACTGTTTATTGGACTGTGCCTTACTATTTCCTGAAAGTAAACACAACTCAGTGTATCTGGGTGTTGGCTGTGTTTATTCGTATCTACTCTCAATCGTTTTCATGTGTACACTGTTGCTACTCAAGGGTTACTCTGCGAATTCCTTAACAATGCTGATTCTATAAACCACTTAGAGAGGGCTGTAAAGCACTGTAAAGTGGTATATAGTGCTATTGCTATTCCTGTATGGATAGTTAGAAGCACACATAAGACAATAAAGAACCTCTCCTTCTATACTGAAAATATTGGAATAATTTGATCTCACAACAAGTAAAACTACAAACCCTGAGTTAAATGTGCATGGTTTTGAGCTAGTAATTTTACTTGTTGCTATTTTTCATTTTAAGAATTGAATATATTGGTCTGAGTTAGAAATATTGGTATACAATTTTCACTTTGTTTTCTTTAGAGAGTCTTAATAGTTTTCACTCAGATTCCCTTTTCTTGAACAAACATATGCACCCCTTCACAGATGCATTCAGTATTATCTAGGTATCTCTAGGTATAAGGATATGCACTGTATTTTCTATTGCCATTTGGGGAGCAACTAATTAGGGAAAAAATTGGTTTCATGCAGAATAGAAGATCATCATGTTTTTTTAAAAAACTGCATAAAATCCATTATTAGAAATGTTTTATGATTACTACACTGATATTTGTCCTAGAGGGGGAAAATCTGCATACTTTTTCAGTGCTCTGTTTTTAAAAAAACTTTCAAAATTCCAGGATCGCATGAGAGTATGCTGAGTAGAACTATCCCATATATCCCAGTTATTAGATCTTCACCTTCATAAATTCTAGATTCATTGTTAAAGCTTTTAAAAAAGGCTCAATTAGCTATTCTTTCTTCTGCCACTCTATTTTAGTTTTTGGTTGCCTGTGTCACAAAAGCTCCAGGCCAGATAGCAAATGTCACCTTAAAAACCTTTATAGTTTAATTGAAATTCTTATCTTCTCCTTTTAAGTTTTGTTCCCTCTCCTGGGTCCTCAGTTTTTCGAAGTTTAATTGGAGGTTTACTGGATGAATGTCTCCTTATTCTGTTTTAAAATGTCATTCCAGTTGCTTCGTTAAAAAAAAAAGAAAAGCAGGACCTTATTATTCAACTTCATTGTTCTGCCTGTGTCTTTGAGTTATAGCTGCTCATTTCACCAAGGGAAGCTTTTTTTAAAAAAAATTTGTTCACAGGAAAGTATAATTTCATTTGTAACCTGAAATTCTTCATGTTAAGACTGCACACCGGTTTCATGAAGAAAAGGAGGATCATAATAAAGTCATTGAAATTGGGGAGTTTAGGCAGGCTTTCTTTTCCTAAGTTTGAATAGCAGAAAAGATGAATGCTTATCTACAATACAAATAATTATTTTATAGCATTTCAATATCTGTGCTGTTTTTTTCTTGTAGCCCATTACAGCAGGTAAGTTGGAAAAATGCAATGTGAAGCCTGCAAGACCACACCCGGCAAAACATTTAAGTTTGTTCACTACCCATGACTTCATCAAATGCATCCTTTTCAGACTTAGAAGAGCATGCAAAATGAGATAAAATAGTTGTTACAATGTAATGATTCTGAAATATTTAGGAATAGATAATAATGTGAAGAAATTGGAGTGCAAGGTGAAAAGGGATTGTGATTGACATCATGACAGATATAGACAGATTACTTAATTTTTTTTAAAAAAATAGTTTTTATTGAATATTTTACATTTTTAAAACCAAAAACATAATAGAAAAAGACAAAAAAAGAAAAAAGAAAAAGAAAGAAAGAAAGAGAACATACACATACACCAAACGGTAAAATACAAAACATAAATAACAACATTATATCATATTTTACAACTTTCTGCATCAACAATTATCTTTACTTTTAAATTCAATCTTCCTAATCATTCTCTTATTCTTGTATAACCATATTGAGCATTCTTATAAGCTAAATTGTTATATATACTTGCATCCTATTTATTAACATAGTCAAAATTTTATCCTTGCCAGTATTCAATACTCTTAGATTCCAATTAATCAAATTTCAATTTATATTCTTATTCCTTGTTTTGATTTCTATTTTCTAGCCATGCATAGAATCTATTCCACACTTTATAGTAGTCCGAATCATCTCTTTCTTTAATCTCCATTGTCATTTTATCCATTTCAGCACATTTGAGGATCTTTTTAATTACTACTTCTTCAGGGGATATATTGATCTGTTTCCACATTTGCGCCAGAGCAATTCTGGCCGCCGTTAGTATATGCAATGTTATGTAGTACAAACTTTTCTCCATTTTCTTATCAATCATTCCTAGAAGAAATAACTCTGGTTTGAAATCAATGTTTTGGAGTGTAATCTCTTTTAACCACCTTCTGATTTTATACCAATTTTTTTTAACACTGGAGCACATCCACCACATGTGGTAGTATGTTCCTAATTTATGGCCATAGACAGATTACTTTAATGTTGCTTGCACTGTGCTCTTTCTTCTTAACAATAAAATCCATCACTCCTGTTTCTCACTGAGATATATGCTTCCTCCTCCTCCTCTTTTTATTTTATTATTTTATTGCAGAAATCCTCCTAAGGAAGTTTATACATATTAGAAATATATACAAACAGCAACTAGCCTGGAACCCTAGTTGAGAAACAATTCTCTTAACCTTCAGATTAATCCAGAAGCCTGGAATCAAAGTCCTGAAATAGCAATCTACGTCTTCATTGTCAGAGTTTCTTGCAAAATCAAATCCAGAAGCACACACAGGTAACTGATTCAGCAGGATTCATTAACTTCTCTCTATATACATAGTAACAGATGAAGTAAATTTTACAATACCAATAGCAGAGTTCTTTCAATGTGGTAACAAGTTAAAAGCAAAACACACAGGCAGCAGTACAGCAGAGATGCAAGTCCAAACTTGTTTCAGTTTCGTTTCTCAGGACAGGACAGAGTTGAGCCACGCCCAGCCTCCAAACTGTTTCAGCTCCCATTGGCTGACTTAGTTGCTATGCCTATTCATTGACTGACCTTCTTACCATGTCTCTGCCAGTTCATGAATAATCTGACATTCATAATCCATAGTGGTAATCATAGTGGTGCGGAAATAGTTATAACCGTTCTCTTTCTTTCTTTCTTTCTTTCTTTCTTTCTTTCTTTCTTTCTTTCTTTCTTTCTTTCTTTCTCTTTCTTTCTTTCTTTCTTTCTTTCTTTTTCTTTCTTTCTTTCTATCTTCCTTCCTTCCTTCCTTCCTTCCTTTCTTTGTTCCTTCCTTCCTTCCTTCCTTCCTTCCTTCCTTCCTTCCTTCCTTCCTTCCTTCCTTCCTTCCTTCCTTTCTTTCCCCAATGCAATTTAAATTTCAGGAATAATCTTTTTAAAATGGATAATGCATACAAAAAGACAAGAGAATTCCCCCCCCCCGAGAATAAATAGCAATGCAGTGACCATAAAACATGTTTAAAACTATTAAATGATTACAGCCTTAAAACACACAAAGATCTGCAACGTTATTTATACCTGACAATGTATGCACACATTTTAAATGGTTACAACATGTTTGAAATATTTGACAGACCGGGATGGGCAGCTGGCAGATTCTGCTACTTCAAAAGGGCTCCCGCAAGCCATATTTTACATCAATAGATTCAATGTCCTTCTACAGAAATAGCATTTATAGTTTCTTTCATAAAAAAGCATACTCATCCTGATCCCTTTGTGAGCAGTTATTATAAAGTTAGCGTACAATGTAAAGGGTGCCCCATCTAAAAACAATGTGATAGGGAAAAAAAATAAAGAATAGATTTGAGAGAAAAGATTTTAATTATAATTGAATATACATACTGCAGAAGTCCCATGCTTTTTAATTTGTTCCTTTTAAATATGCTCCTCACTATGCTTTATAAGTTTGCATTAATAGATACATTTATGAATAGTATCCTCACTAGTCAGAATACACTCTGCTTCCAGTATTTTTAAGTGAAGGCTTCTCACACCCAGAATGAATGCTTCTCAACTTTGCTTTATTTGTGCTTGTCTGTTTAGTGTTTTTTTTTTAAAGAAAAACTTTCAAACTGCACTTTCACTTTATATTTTTCAAAAGTGTCAGGAGAACTGCCTTGAATCCATATCAATCAGAATAGAGCTGGAAGGGGCCTTGGAGATCTTCTAGTCCAACCCCCTGCTCAAGCAGGAGACTGTATACCATTTCAGATAGGCAACCATCCAGTCTTTTCATAAAAACGTCCAGTGATGAAGCATATACAACTGCTGAGGCAAGTTGTTCCCCTGGTTAATTGTGCTCACTGTTAGGAAGTTTCTCCTTAATTCCAGGTTGCTTCTCTCCTTCATTAGTTTCCGTTCATTGTTTCTTGTCTTGCCTTCTGGTGCTTTGGAAAAATAAGTTGACCCCCTCTTCTTTGTGGCATAAAGTACTGGAATACTAGAATGCTGTTATCATGTCACCCCTAGTTCTCTGGATTATTTTCTTTACAGAATTTTGCAGCTGTTCTGGATTGTAGTTTGATCGTATTTTACTTGGCAGTTTTACAAATGATAAGGTGGCCAAAGAAAGTGACTTGATTATTGCTATCAACCACATCATTAGTCTGGATGTAGTTGGTTTTGGCCACAGAAGAAAAGAGTTACATAATGAACTCATAGCCAATGTTTGCGAGTAGCACCTACTGCCAGCTCTTTAAGCCTGTAGCATCTTCTCCTAGGTTCACACAAGTGCAAATTTGTAGCTGCAATGAACGAAATGCACATTTTGTTTAAGAGGTTCCCATAGATCATGGGTGTCAAACTCGCAGTGTCACATTGCTGTCATGTGATGTATTGCGATGTTTTTTCCCTTTGTGGAGCTGGTGTGGGCATGGCCTACGCGTGACACATCTGGCCTGTGGGCTGTTAATTTAATGCCCCTGCCATAGATGCTACAGTATGTATCTACTCATGTGTGTATATTTATTTCCCCCTCTCCCTTTTTTTTTCTTCTTTCAGGAAAAAAAAATAAATTATTGGGAAAAGCAGAACAAAGCTGATATAAAATTAGAAGCAACAATGGAAATGAAAGATGGGGAAATTAGCAGATTCATTCATTCCTGGTTCCTCAGGACCCAGTTTGTGGGGGCAATAAGCTGACTTTGTATAAAATATACAAAAGTATGCAGGCTATTGCTTAACGCACAGTAAGCCGCCCTGAGTCTCCGGAGAAGGGCGGCATATAAATATTTTTTTTTTAAAAAAAAACCCATTTTGATATATGAGAAACAATCTTAATTTTTAAGAGATAACAATAAAATGAATAAAACAAAATGTATACATTTTTTAATGAATGCATACATTTACCATTATTATGTAAGCAGATAAGAGTTAATGAATGAGAGACAAATATGCAATCTGCAGTAAAGATCTATATAAAGCCTTATGTACAATTACTTTTAGAAGCAGAAGTTTGAATGACAAAGCTGCTATCAGCCTTGATAGATTTTTGCATCATTGGTTTTAGTTACAGGACAAAGCTCCTATGATCCCAAGTGGACCTATACTGAACATGCCACGAATGTCTTTGAATTATTAATGTCAATGAAACAGATTTTTCCCCAGATCTGTTTAGACTCTTTTACTCTATTTGCTGCAAAACAAGGGAACTGTAATAGTCCTCTGAAACACAATATGGTATTTCACAGGTTGTGAATAATGCACTGCAGTTTGATGCTGTGTGAAAGGGAGAGCCATCTATTCTATACCAATGAGTATACCTTCTATAGATGTCATGGGATTTGTTACATGTCTCATTCTGCAAACTTATGGAAAACATTTTCTCCTTCTTTAAAATAGCTGAGAATGATCAGACATTTACAGTATGTTAATCTTGTTAAAACAACAAGGTAACTTTTCCGCATCATTAGCTTTCCTAGGAAAGGTGTGTTATTGCTAAGCAGCATAAGGCCAGAGATGATTTTTACAGATCATTCCCATAGAATTGGCTTTCTGATCTAGAAACACAAGACAATATCCAGCAACTTGCTGTGTGATCTATGTAGTAGGGTTTAACCCTGTTGTAATGTGGAGTGAGGTTGTTGCTGATTCTTATTGAATCCCATTGTTCCTTTGTTTTTATTTCCTTCCCCTCTTTTCACAGAATCAGCTAAGGTACTGGAAAGTTTGAGTAAAAATAAAGGAGAAAATTGATGAGAGTCAGTGATGGACATGCTTTCTTAGTGTGATTTCCTACAAGAGTTTGTGCAATGGGGCAAAAGAAATGTAGTTCTCCTACAAAATGAAAGGAATATCTTTGCCATATAATAATGGTTGAGTAATAGCCATTAAAATATACCTTACACAAAGACTAGTAAATAATAGGTTCCACAGTGGAGGTTTCTAAAATGATAAACAACGGATTCCAAAAATAAAGACATCCTGCAGGAGAAAATTTACTGGTATGTCAGCATCTCTTCATGGCAGCATGGCATGCTATTTTACATTTAGGTTCAAGAAGTGTAGTTTTGTGGAGTTATAATGTAAAACAGATTTATTCAAAGTAGCAAGGTGGTAAGAAATCATGCTTTGCACTATAAATACATAGGTAAAAAACTTGACTTTAAAAATTCCGCAGCACAAAACTCAATCTCATTCCAACTTTTCTCCAACTCTCTCTCTCTCTTTCCTGGTATACTTTATTGAGGGGACTTTGGTGTTCTCTGAGCTTAGTTGTTTTCTTACAGATGTTTCATTACCCAAACTAGGTCAATGAGCCCTCATAATGTTACCTAGGTTGAGTAATGAAAACTCTGCAAGAAAACAACTAACTCAGAAGACACCAAGAACCCCTCATTTCAACCCTGAACTGCAATATTCTTCTTTATTAGTAATCTTTATTGTCTCTTTTACTATAAGTACTATGTGCTTATGATTTCAACATTATAAGTGGTCTAAAGTTTAATGAGTATGAAGCATTCAAATAAGTATAGCAATAAAAAAGCTCTAAAACTATATATACATATAAGAATGGAGGGGCTACCTTAAAGGATATGAGGAAGATGTTTCACAGGGAGGATTGATGAGACAAGCAGCAGCTTTCTCTTATAATATTGGGAGATGACATATTCATCACCTGTAAAGGACAGAGGTATCAACCCTTCACCATCACCACCACCACCTTCTGACATGTTTGGACATGATGTGGTTGAGTACTCCATTGCAATCTCTGAGTTATTACCAATAGAACATTCTCCAGAAATGGACAAACAATCTGTGGCTGCTTCCCCCACAGCTGTCAATAGTTTATAGGCATGTTCTGGTATCAGATTTTGCTACTTTTGATTTTCCTTTGGTATAAGAAAACCACTCCGGTCCTTAACTTTCTAAATATAATATTTAGAGCATAGTGGAGAGCATAATAATAATCTGGTTTATTGTTATTATTGATTAAGCACACCATTGATTTTGTATTGTTATTATCTTGGCCTGTGGATAAATGTTCCTGGGTTTCAGTAAAGCAAATTTACTTCCTACCCTGGTATTTTCTGTTTATGCAGTAGAAAAGATTGCTTACATTCTTTCAGAATAATTTGAATTTAAGCATATTGACTTAATCTGAATCCTCCTCTGTGGATCTTGCCATTAACCTACTCTAAGCCTATCAATCTGTTAGTCACAAACACTTAAAATGTCAACTGCTCAGGTAACATGTTACAAGTTGCCATGCTGCTTTTAGACTCACAAGGCATATAGAAGGTAATCATAAAGATTCAAACAAAAAGATTCAATAATTTAGTGCCTGGTGCTCCACAAGACCAGATGGGGAAAACAGGTTGACCTTCATTTGCAATAGACTTATTAGTCCCAAAAGGGCATTAAGAGCTCTGGAGGAGAGCAGTGGATGCTAGGGGAGAGGAGGAGGAGGAGGAGGAGGAGGAGGAGGAGGAGGAGGAGGAGGAGGAGGAGGAGGAGGAGGAGGAGAAGGAGGAGGAGGAGGAGGAGGAGGAGATGCCAGCAACAGATCAGCATCCCTCTATCATCACAAGATTTGCTGTCATCAGGATTTACAACTGCCTACATCTGTACATATAAAGCATAGCAGAACCAGTTGGTACCCAGTTTTAGAGAATCCGTGGGTCAAAACATGTTGGTAATGAAGCACTCCATTCCCTGTTGTCTAGCATGAACTGCTGGTTATTTAAACCACATAAACACAGGAATTCATAAAGCTTCAAGTTTGTATCAAGCAGCCCAACATGGGGGATTGGCATATTTCTCTTGTTCATCAGCTTTCTTCTTTGGCAGAGATTCTACTTTTCATTTTAGGGCTCTTACTGGTAAAGCTTGCTCTCTCACCACAGAGACAGAACTTTTTGAGTAAGGAATATTTCTGCAGGCCATGTTTATTGCCGTTGTTTTATATCTTGTGCCTCCATATTATGCTTCAAATGCTCTAAGCATGTGAGAGGGAAATTCTGTCCAGGTCTACCAACCGTGTCAATATCAATTGTGTTAGATGGCCTGTAGCGTTTTATGCATTCAGCACTTACCCTTTAATTTTAATTGAGTTAGCCTTCACTCCATTGTTTACAGCTAAAGGGCTAAATTGCTTCCCACAGGATATTTGGAGAAAGCTAACATAAATCAAGGTGTTGGAAGATTTCAGTGTGATCCTGTCTCATTATTACATTCCCGCCTTACAGCTCCCATTCCTATTGTCTATTTCAATTAATTTTATTCTGTGGGCTGAAATGTTAGCTTATTCAAAAGAAATGTTTTGCTTCAGGCCTACCAAGAATTAATATGGTGCTGTATTATTAGAATATAGATTTATTAGAATGCATACACAAACACATTCTGCCAGTAAAATGCCACTTAAGACTGTTTTATGTGTTGCATTTTCCTGTGCAAGACTTATAACAAGCCAGTGTTTATATATTTTGCCTCAATGTCAAAAAGCTATAAGAAAGGGAGTTATTCAGAGGTGGGTTTTCTTTTACTTTATTTCATAAAATACAGTTATCTTTCAAGGGAAATAATGACAAGGGAAGCTAACTTGGGATTCTCCCATCACAGTCTCCTTGCCCTGCATCTGAAACAGTTTGTTTACCATATGTTAAAGGAACAAGACATTCATAACAGAGTCTCTGTATCAACATTAGCCTGCTGGTGAGATAGACTAGATACATATCAAAGTAATCTAGCAGAAAAGTGTTGTTTTACAGTGGGAAATAGAAAGTATTTCCTATGCAAATTTTAGGAGTAGTGTGAAGAAGCTTCAGAAGATAGATGGCCTACTGGGCTCAAGATGGCCTGTTGTAGTCCTGTTTCCTCTCATCTGGCCATGGTACTACTCTGCCTCTCTGGTCATTTCTGCTTTGGTAACTAGAGAAAACAGAGGGTCTCTTGGTAACTACTTTTTTGCTTGGTTGTTTAGTTTGGCCACGGAAATATTGTCCCTGGGGAAGTCTGTGGAGATTCTGAGTCATCTAAGTCATGGTTGTCCCATCCAAGAAGCTTCTTCAGTTTTGCTTCTTGGATGGGAAGTGAAATGTCTTCAAGGAAAAACAAAGAAAGTCCAGCTGCCTTTTGAAAAAAAAGATACTTTTGGGGTATCCCTGGGGAAGACCTTCCACAAAATCATCATTTCAATTGGAAAGTGATTTATTAGCACCTAATTAGACCCACATGGGTCAGTTTCAATTCAACAGGCAATTTTGCTATTTTATCTATTCTCAGTGGTCAGTCTCCAAAAGCCCTTGTCCCTGTCTGGTACCCTGTCTTCATGACAGCCATAATATGCCTGCCCATATTACGGCTCTCTTATTTTCTCTAGCTCTCCTTTCTATATTCCTTTAGCACTGCTGCTACTCAAGGTAGGACTAGCTGCTCCCTCTTTCCCTCCTCCTATTCTACCCACAGCTCTGTATCTTTATCATCCCCATTTTCTTCCTAATAATTGCTAAGCAAACAGTACTCCCCATTTCCTGGGGGAGGGATGAAGGTTCAAATCAGGAGGATGGTATCCTCAGTCAAAGTCTAAATGTCTTTGTGGCCACTTGACAGCAATAACAATTACTTTCTCAAGCCCTCTGATTGCCTCAGTTTGGAGATGCAATAGGAAGAATGCTGTAAGAGCAGTGTTTATTTTGGCCACGGGAATATTGTCCCTGTGGAAGTCTGTGGAGAGTCTGTAGACATCCTTGGGGCTGAATGGGTAAGCTGGTAGGTCTCTTAACCTCTCTTAAAATAAAACTGGAACATAATATAATCATAATTTAAGTGAGGTTTCTAGAATGAAAGCTTAGGTGATTCCAACCATTTTCTTAGTATCCTTTAGACAAACTTTAGCTCTATGAGGGTAAAACCAATTAACACAAATTCACAGTTTATTATATATCACATAAATATGGTTCCATTTTCTGTTAGTATAGGTTGAAAAGATATTTCTCTATTCATCCCACCTCTCTCTCAATCAATGAATAGCACTGGTGAATAGGAAGATTGATAGATTCTGGTGTGTTTTCTATGTGTCTGTCTATGCAGACAGTAAACACAATAGGCATATACAAGCTGAGATCCACCTCCAGATTTTGCATTACAATTAAAATACATACTACATGACAGTTGTTGGGTTTTGTAGGCGAGAGCTACAAAATGGCTCACTAGGGAAAGCAGGCTATCCAGCACTGCATCATGTTTGCCAGAAGTGATTCTTCATGTCACTATTTACACAAATAATGCAGCAATATAGTAATTAATGAGTCACCAAAGTGAGATGGGCAGCAAATCTAATAAATAAAATAATTAAGATTTCTTCCCCCGTTATTCTTTTTTAAATGTCCAGCAGTCTGAAGCCTTGGGCAGTTCTGCTCTCTGCTTGCTATGATCAACAAAACCAAGTAAGTCAATAGTTGTTAGTCTCCTGAGGTAGGAATGCTATAAGAATAAATTGAACGGACACTATATATCTAGGTAAAACTATTGCTAAGAAAATGCACAATAAATTAATTTACTAACTAGGAAGGAAACTTCAGCATTTTTGATCACCCATGGAAAAGATCTGAGATACTAAAGGCTAGATGTCAGAGTTCATACAGATTCATGCTGAAATTGGTTCTGTGAGTTTGATTCTGCATATCTGGTATATCTGCTTATTTGTTCATATCTAGCTTCCTATTCAGAACAGAGATCAATGGAGGGAAACAGAAGCTGCAGGAGGTCGAGGACAGGATGTCAAAAATTGCAGTTAAGTCTGCTTCATTCTTTCTGGAATGTAATTAACCATTTATGGTGTGAGTGACTCAAATTGGTTAGGATGGTCAGAACATGCATAGGGTAGTACAAAGAACTGAGACAGATATGGTATGTTCTGAGACCATAAGAAGATCTATGGCCACGCTAAAAAGGACATTTCTAGTTAGTGATACAAAATGTTCCTTCTGCTATTATTTGTTTATTAGATTCATATCCTGCTTTTCATTCAGAACACAAGGTAGTACTCTCCCTTCTATTTTTCTTCTCAACATCATGAGTGACATTCAGATGAGAGGGGGAGTGACTGATGAAAAGTCCACCAAGGAAGTTCTGTGCCTGAGCAGGGAATTAAACCTGGTCTCTTTTGTCTTTGTGCAACATCTTAAGTACTATACTACACTGGTTTTCCCAATAGGCACTTCATTTATTCTTTTTGTGTGTGTGTTAATTGAATGATTGTTTGTGTTAATATTAGAGTTTTAGTGACTTCTAAAAAATTCTGAGTGCTGGTGATGATTTACAAAGTTCTGAAAAATAATAATAAGGCAATATTTTTTTCTTAAAGGATAGTTTTCATCTAGGTCAACCTGTCTGCATTTCAGCTATAGACTCATCTTTCTGCTTATAAGACCAGTTACATTTATGGAAACGTGAAACAAGACATTCTCAATGGTAGCCCCATATCTGGAATTTGGTCAGAAAATAAATATGTTTAGTTCTCATAGGCCTTTATGCATTTTTTAAAAAAATTCTTTGCATAGATTTTATGGTGTTGGCACTTGGATTCATGTTCTTTTAACTTTGATAATGTGATCTTGTTGGCTGGAGTTATTTTATTCAGTAGTGCCACCAAGTGAATAGGAGATTTTTAAAAAGTTCTCCTGCAGAGGGTGGGTATTCATAAGCAGAAAGATGACTTGACTTTCTAACCACTGCACCCCATCGCAGGGATGTGGGACTGATTAGGTGGTTCTGCCCCAGGCGCCTGATGGATCCTGAGAGGTTCCAGATGGAGCTTGGGCCATTTCCTGAGATTCTGGCTCATGACTCGGCTGAAGACCTGGTGGCCACCTGGGACAGTGCGGCCGCTGGGGCTTTGGACTGCGTCGTGCCTTTGCGGCCTCTGACCCGGCACCGAACTCACCTAGCTCCTTGGTTCTCCGAGGAGCTGAGGGAGATGAAGCGCCAGAAAAGACACCTGGAGAGTGGTTGGGGGACCAGCCTTTCCGAATCTGACCGAACACTGGTGAGATCTCATATTAAGACCTACCTAGTGGTGATAAAAGCGGCAAAATCTAACTATTTTGCCGCTCTTATTGCATCATCAGATAATTGCCCAGCTGCCCTGTTTAGGGTGACCCGCTCCCTCCTCCATCTGGGAGCGCGGGATGATCCCTTGCAGGTCGAGCTGAGGATTTTGTGCAGTATCTGTATGACAAGATCGCTCAGATTCGGGAAGGCCTGGCCTCTGACTGGGTAAGTCTGGATGGGATGATTGAGGCAGGTCTTGAGAGTGTTATCTGGGAGGAGTTTGATCCTGTGGCTCCTGAGGACATGGACAGGATTCTGGGATGGCTGAACACGACCATATGTTTATTGGACCCGTGTCCCTCCTGGTTGGTGCTGGCTTCCCGGGAGGTTATACGAGGCTGGCTCCAGAGGATTATTAACACTTCTTTGAGCGAGGGTATCCTACCAGCCGCCTTGAAAGAAGCGGTGGTAAGGCCCCTCCTCAAGAAGCCCTCTCTGGATCCGGCTGTTTTGGCTAACTATCGTCCAGTCTCCAACTTTCGTTTTATTGTGAAGGTTGTTGAGAGTGTGGTAGCGCAGCAGCTTCCACAGTACCTGGATGAAGCTGTCTATCTAGATCCGTTCCAGTCCAGCTTCAGGCCTGGGCACAGCATGGAAACGGCATTGGTCGCATTGGTGGATGATCTCTGGAGGGCTCGGGATAGGGGTTGTTCCTCTATCCTGGTCCTGTTAGATCTCTCAGCGGCTTTTGATACCATCGACCATGGTATCATGTTGCACCAGTTGGAGGGGTTGGGGGTGGGGGGCACTGTTTTGTGGTGGTTCTTCTCCTACCTCTCTGACCGGTCACAATCTGTGTTGGCAGGGGGGCAGTGGTTGACCCCAAGGCGCCTTGTTTGTAGGGAGCCACAAAGGTTGGTCCTCTCACCCCTTCTGTTCAACATTTATGTAAAGCCGCTGGGTGAGATCATCCGTGGCTTTGGGGTGGAGTTCCATCAGTACGCTGATGACACTCAGCTGTACATCTCCACCCCAGGCCACCCCAACGATGCCCTTGAAGTGATGTCCCGGTGTCTGGAGGCCGTGTGGGCCTGGATGGGGAGAAACAGGCTCCAACTCAACCCTTCCAAGGCCGAGTGGCTGTGGCTTCTGGCGTCCCGATATAGCCAGCTGGTGCCATTGCTGGTTATTGGGAGCGAATCTGGCCCCCACGGAGAGGGCTCGCAACTTGGGTGTCCTCCTAGATGCACATCTGTCTTTAGAAGAGCATATGACGGCCGTGGCCAGGGGGGCTTTTTATCAGGTCCGCCTGATATGCCAGTTGCGTCCCTTTCTGGATCAGGACTCCCTACGCACGGTCACTCAGGCACTCGTCATTTCCTGCCTGAACTACTGCAATGCTCTCTACATGGGGCTCCCCTTGTGGTGCACCCGGAGGCTCCAGTTGGTCCAGAATGCGGCTGCGTGGGGGATTATGGGAGCGACACCTCTCCTGCGTGAGCTGCACTAGCTTCCGGTGGTCTTCTGGGTGCGCTTCAAGGTGTTGGTGACCATCTTTAAAGTGCTCCATGGCTCAGGACTAGGGTATCTATGAGACCGCCTTCTGCCGCCAATAACCTCCCACTGGCCAGTTCGCTCGCACAGAGAGGGCCTCCTCAGGGTGCCATCGGCCAGACAATGTCGGCTGGCCACTCCCAGGGGGACAGCCTTCTCTGTAGCAGCACCTGCTCTCTGGAACAACCTACCCCCAGAGATACGCACGATACCAGACCTCCGGACTTTTCGTCGGACCCTGAAAACACATCTATTTCATCTAGCCGGGCTGGCTTGATCCCATCCTTTCAGTTTTAATTTGAAATTGGTTTTAACTGGGTTGTTTTAAATTGAGGGCCGAAATTATTTAATGTCTTTTAAACTATTTTTTAAATTTTATATGTTATGTTTTATCTCGGCTGTTCACCGCCCTGAGTCCTGTAAATAATAATAATAATAATAATAATAATAATAATAATAATAATAATAATAATAGTAGTAGTAGTAGTAGTAGTAGTAGTAGTAACAATAATAGTAATTAAAAAAAATCCAATGTGACACTGTAGCTAAAATGCAGACAGGTTGATTTAGATGAAAACTATCCTAACCAATCATATTATATCCTGCTATTTAAAAGGAAGTAATTCATTGCCTGCTGCTTTATAAATGGCAGAAAGACAGGGAGAAGGAATAGGGAAATAAATATCTTTTCCCTTCTAAGAAAAGAAAGGGGAGTAACCCATTCATTTTCTATCATCAACACAACATGTAGGAATGAAGATCTGTGAAATCCTTAGAATACCAATTTAATTGGGAATGTTGGCTGTAGCATACCAGATCAACTCTATGAAAAAAATGTAAAAAACAGATTAGAATATATATATATATATTCTAAAGTGTATATGTGCATATTCTAAAGTTATATAACATGCTTTATATTACATAATAGAACTATTATTGGAAATTATAAATCTATAATAGTTAATGTTTTACAGCCAGTATAATATAATGGTTAGGTGGTTGTCAAAGTCCAGGAAGAGCCAGATTCTCTTCAACCACAGTAACTTATTAGTTGACTCTGAATCAGTCTCATACCAACCCACCTTACCAGAGGGCTGTTTTAAGAGAAAGAAAATATGGAAGAAGGAGTTCTATATGCCAAATCTTCAACTTGAAAATTAATCAATTACTTGTAACATGAAATCCAGTTTGGTATAATGGTTAAAGTGCATTTTTGAAAAATGTTGCCAAGAAAACTAAAGGAACCTGTCCATGATGTCTTTGAGAGTCAAAACTAATTTGAAGACAAAAAACAAACAAACTTTGTAACATTATTGCAAATAAATGTCTTTATTGATAGAGAATATCCATGTCCAACAAAATATACAAAAACCGCCAAAGGTTATGACACAACTTCATTGATAAGACATATTTAGTCCCCTGGATTCCATACTGTAAAGTTTGTAATGGTTACAAAAGACAACCTTTCTTTCTTTAATGATAGCTAACTGAGGAAACAAATTTTATAACAATGGTGGGTTTTTGTCTCCCTCCAAATGTCAACAGGTTTATCATGTATTTCTGACAAATTCTGGAAACACGTCAAAACCTATGAATTTTCCAACCAAACCAAACAAAAACATTTTCCCCTCCTGATACATTATAGATAGATAGATAGATAGATAGATAGATAGATAGATAGATAGGGGGGAAGGGGAGGGAGGGGGAGAGAGAGAGAGATGGGAGAGGTAAATAAAACAATCCTACCAACTAGTTAGGATTTCTGGGGAACCTGTAAGTATGACTCAAAGAAGATCAAATGAGTAGGAGGAGATATTTTTGATTCAGTAATGATTACAAAATCTTTTTAAAAACCCAAGACAGAATTAACCTTCTTTATGACTCACACGCAACTCTAATTATGCAATCTTACACATTTTTTTCAATTGCCTATCTTGATTTGATATGAACTTTTCATGCCATGCTTCAGAATCAACAGAAGCAAATAAAAGCAATTGTACATTCCTAATTATGTCCTTGGATTCCATTATTTGTCAGTGTTCAAGGACACCAGCACAAGATACTTCATTATATTATTTACTCCCAACATGATAAATACAAGAAGAAAGATCTGGAATGACATAAAATCTGAATGTGACACCAATAATGATACTGTGATGTCTACCATCAGATATTGAAGACCACAACTTATTAAATAATTTACCTCATGCCCCTGAAAACAGGAACCAGTTCTGCCAAAACAATTAAGTGCTATCATTGCTATTTGTGTTATTTAGATGAAACAACATTTCCAAGACTGATCTGTGACCTTGGACAATAGATTCCTATGTTCCCACAAAACATAGCTAATAAGGTTTTCTTAATACATTGTAGTAATTACTGTGCAGGACTACTAATTCATCAAAGCAATTAGTTAGCTTTAATGTATTAATATGAAACTAGATATCTGAGATTAGTTGTATTATTATTATTTAACTCTCCACTCCCACACAAACTTAAAAAAATAGAAAGTTAAATGGCCACTGGAAGACAAATCACATTTTAAGACTACACCAGTTATATTTTAGTACCAATAATATCCCAATTTATTATAAGAGCTGAATGGGAAGTATCCATTGATCTTACTATGGAGGACTGTTATTAGCTGACTCCTGGCACTTATATAAAACTCATTTCCCATTTCTCCTCCTTTTAAAGGACAAGAAAACTACATCAGAATAATTCAATGTCACATATATAATAACGTTGCATTCAGTGAATTGTCTACAGCATAGTATATCTACTCAGATAGTTGGGTTTATATTTGCTTTTGTAATCTGAGAATATGATTGAAAAGCAATATAAAATACCTACAATCAATAAATTGCTTTGTCTTTGTCAGGCCCAGTTCAAGAATGACATAGAACAATTTAGCCAAAGTTCAGTTCTTTATTTGATTACACCTAATAGACTGAATCTTGCCAAACTAAATAAATATAACTCTCATCCTAATAGATATACCCTGGTTCAAAGGAGTGTCTATTCTAACTCTGTTTCTCTGCCTCTGATCCAGCTTTGGGCTGTACTTCCCTTGAGTCAACCCCCTCCTTGGAATATGTTCTTTCCTTCCTGGAAAACTGCCATTTTACTGTAGTCCTACACATTATCTCCTCCTCCATAGGCAGATTCCATCACAGGTTTGGGGGTTTTTTTAATCCCCAGAAACAACAGAAATATCTGTGTCCTGATTTATTAAATTAGCTTTGTGGAAAAAGACCAGACAGACAAAGAATGTGTTCCAAATTCATATTGACCTACACATATTTTGCATTTTCTCAGGTAAATTCCACAATATTCCTCAGTGATTTCAGCTTGGATCTATTAGCATTACTTTTCATTAAATTACAAATATAAGGAGAGAAAGAACTACATGGTTTTGTTTTTGTTCAACTTCTATCGACAATAAAGTAGATCTTGATCACACCAACCAAGAAATAGAGATAAGGATACAGATAAAAAATGATTTCTGGAATAAAAACTTGGACATTCTTAAAATTCACTGAACTGCCTTGGAATTCACAATCTTTCACCATTCTCAATTATCCTGCGGGGATATTTTTAATTCAGGAATTTCTCTTTCTTGATTTCCCTTCTGTCTCCCCCCCCGCCCCATCAAATAATGAGCCACATAAAGGATGATTGGGGAAGACTGTTGAAGTCCAACATAAATGTGTATGGTTATGGGTTGTTGGTTTGTTTTATTGTGTTATTGTGGTGGAGCCAGTGACTGAAGGAGAAGGCACCCATTCTATGGGGTGTAAAGAAACATTCCAGTTTAGATTCTGTTCAAGGGAGGAAATATCTGAGGTCAAAATCTTTGGTCTATATCTGCCATTTCCCAAGGGAAGGCAGGTAGTCTGGAAAGATTCTTGTAATATAGGTGATCAACAATAAAATACCGATTTGGGCCTGTCCATGAATGGTTTTGTTTGCTTGTGCCTAACAGTTATTTTGTTAATATTTATTTTATTTTATTCTAAAGTTAAAATCCAAAATCCAAAAAAAGAAAAGAAAGACAAAAAAGACAAAAACAAACAAGACCAGAAAAATATGCGTAAAAACAAAGTAACAAAAATACAGATAGATTGCCCCTCCCCATCTGATAATTATTATGTATATGGTTTTATTGTGATTGAGATTATTTTGGTTTACTTTTGCTTACTCATTGTGTCACACTGCCCAGAGTATAGTGTTATTATATTTCAATAACCAAACAAGCAACGAATAAACAGAAAGCTGTTATTGTTATGTCAGGGTAGATGAGATAAAACACTGTGCACACTAACAATCATATTCAATTGCTTATGAAACATATTACTCATCTACTACTCTTGCACATAAAAAACAACTCATCTCTTATAAGCTGCCATCGATCTCTGACTCATCTCTCTTTTCACTTTCTCTTCAAAAATGAATCTCAGATCATCTTTCAATCCTAGAAATTTAATAGCAGAAGCCTTGATTTCATTGACCTTATTAATTTAGGATAGAATTCAATTATTATATACAGAGCTATTTCAAAGTAGTACTTCAGTTGCAGACGCAACATTTCTCCTAACAAAACATATTTTTAAATTTATAATTTCTTTTTTTTATTCCTGCCACTGAAATATTGTAATGCAATCGTTAAAAGGTTACCAAAGCCATTGCAAATACTGTAGAGGTAGTTTCTAGACTTACAACCACAATTCAGCCCAAAATTTGTGTTGCTAAGTGAGATATTTGTTAGGTGAGCTTTGCCCCATTTTGCACCTTTTCTTGCCATGGTTGTTAAGTGACTCACTGCAATTGTTAAGTTAGTAACAGAGTTGTTAAGTGAATCTGGCTTCCCCACTGACTTTGCTTGTCAGAAGATCACAAAAAGCGATCACATCACCTCGAGACACTGAAACCATTATAGAGTCATTTGCCAAGCATCTGAATTGGGATCTCATGATGATGGGGATGCTGCAATGGTTGTAAGTGTGAAACATGGTCATAAATCACTTTTTTCAGTGCCGTTATAACTTTGAACGTTCATTAAATGAACTCTTGTAAGTCAAGAATTTGTATAGCTCATACAAGGAGGAGATAAATCAGAAAAGAATGCTTCCTGGACTGTACCACCTGAAAATTTAACCAATTCTGTATTTTCTAGAACTAGTGACTAAAGCCAGGTTTATTGATACCTAGACAAAACCTCTGCAGTTTTAATTCAATACATTAGCTGATCATTCTGGTTGATTAACATTTGTGGACTTTAGAAAGCTACAGTGTACTAATGAGACAAAAGGTGGAGAAAGGATCAAAGCAATGAAATATAAATAAAAGCGTACTTTCTAGAAACAAATGCAAGCATTTCCCGCTGGAACAAATTTCCAGAAAGCAGAAAAGATCTGCTTGAGCTTGCTGAAAATACACAAAATACATTTGCTGGGAAAAGCTTTAAATAGATAAATTCAAATAAATGAATTCATCAGTAAGCATTTCCAACGTTTAAAAAGAGGCAAACTTCAACATTCTTTATTAACAATGACTATGTTTTATTCCTGTCCCCTTGCATAGTGACTGATGCCACAGTCATGTCCAATAATGCACCAATGCAAAAGCGTAGTAGGTAAAGCAATCGTTCTTTTTATAAATTGTGCCTCAGATCCTCAAAGCATGCTATTATTCTGGTTTTGCCATATGCCACAACATGACTTCATAATGGAAACATTTCTCTTTGTCAAAAATTCTCTTCACCATTTCAACTGTATGATACTTTGTACAAATGTCTCTTGCATCTCCAGCTGTGTATATCCTGTGTTAAATCTAGGTTGTGCTTTATCTGGATGATTCAAGCTATTCCTTTTATCAATAAAACATTCTGTATGGCTATTTCCTTTGGTAATCTGTCAAGACCTCAAGACAGAGTCCCCATGAGCAATAATATCTAGAAATACTTTTTTTTTTAAAAGGTAGTCTCCTTAGCTTACCCACTGTAGTAAGGTAGTCCCCTTACTTGTCACCTTACCCTGATCTTGTGCTGCTGTGATAAACTGTGAATTTTGACAAATATGTGAAGCAACATCAAGAGAGTTTAGCCCTTGCCTGAATGAAAACAGAGCATTGAAATTGAAGACAGGTATTTCCCAAGATCACCCATAGTGGATTTTCTTGAATTACTAAAGGAAAATGGGCTTAACTGTGACAGGTCAAAGCTGCTTACACTTTGGATCCTCCAAACATCACCCCATTGCAGATAAATGGAGTGGCGAGCAAAAGCTTTACTTCATCATATATCCACAAAGGCAATCTGTTTTAAAGAAGTCATGTCTCTTTAAGGATCTAGCTTAGGGATGTCAAACTCATGTCATCATGGCAGTGTCATGTGACATATTGGGACTTCCCCCCTTCGCTAAACCAGGCGTGGGCATGGCCAGTGTGTGATGCATCTGGCCCGTGGGCCACGTGTTTGACAGCCCTGATCTACCTAGTTCTCAATAATAATTACCTGCAGTTTACTAGGCATTCTGTTGTACTTGTTCTAACATCAGCCAAACAGTGCAGGCTGGTGACCCCCAGGGGGAGGGCCTTCTCTGTGGGGGCACCTACCCTCTGGAATCAATTGCCTCCAGAGATAAGGAGAATCCAAGACCTCAGTGCCTTCCGCCGTGCCCTTAAAACCTTCCTTTTCCAGCAAGCCGGGCTGGCCTATTTTTTTAAGTGTTTTTAAGTGTTTTGTTTATTGTTTTTAATTAATGGGGCCAAATTTATATATGTATATTTTAACTGTATTTTAATATTTGTACTTGATATTTTTACTTGGCTGTTCACCGCCCTGAGTCCTCAGGGAGAAGGGCGGTATACAAATTCAAAATAAAATAAAATAAAATAAAAATAAAAACATTACCATGTAACATACTTTTGTGTGGTAAATAACCAACACATATAGATCTCAAGCCTTGAAAAGAAATACTCTGTAGGGAGCTTTACACTTACACCGAGGAGATTAGTTATTGAGCTCAGACTAAATAATTGAATCGAATAATTACCAAATTTAAGACATCAGTGCAGAAAAGTTGATTAAATTTGTGCAATTAAGCTTAGAGCAGCAGTTATAATGCTAGACGTGTCAAATAAGGAAGTAGGAAGGAAAAAAAAAACCTTTTTCAAGGATGGAATCGCAGAGAGTTGGCATTTAATAAGTAGCATTAGAAGCTCTCAGAACACTGGATGAGTAGAAGAGCCATGATAGAGAAAAATGGCAAATATAGATGAAAAAGAGAAAGGTGAAAAGATTGGAGCGGGCATATTTATCTATTCCAGAGAACAAGGATTGAACAGCTGTCAATTTTAGTTCCAGTTCCAGGGATTCTGCTTTTGTGATTTTGTAAAGAGATAATAATGTCTAATGCCTTGCTGATAACATCTACCTTTACACATTCAAAGAGGTGATCTACGCTTCCTGCTTGCCCCGGCATGAGGACAAACCACCTACCATTTCAGAAGGGCAGAAACAGTTGATGAAGTCTTCAGCGTATCCCGAGCCTGCTGGGAATGTGACCTTTATCCAAGTTAGCTGGCTTCACATCAAAAGCAGAGATTTTCCCTCGCTGCTGGCACAGTCTGGTTCACCTGTGGGACCTCATTTATTCTGCCCAAATGCCTCCAATCCAATTAGCTGGTGTGTACTCGGCTGGGTGCATCCCCCAGGCTCTTCTCTCTATCTTCAATAGCTGTGTCATCATGGACTGCTGGGTTGACTGCCATGAAAGTCTGGCCCATTTTAGAGGTTTGGTGGTGGCAGAGTGAAATGTTGGCTGGCTGGCTGGCTAGCTTTTCTTCCTTTTAATTGGGTAAAATTGACAAGATTTTTGCCAGGTTCCCTCTTACTCTTCAAGAAAAGCTGCAAAACTATCAGTCATTAAAAACAAGAACCCCAAAACTTGTCCTTAGAAGACCTGCCCACTGAAGAAGAAACAATTGGTGCTTGCTCTCCTGGCATGGATGGGAGAAGAAAAGCAGAAATCCACTCTAAAGATCAGGGTCCGTGTTAACTTTTGCTGACCACAACTGTGATCAGTGGAGCCCAGAAATGGATTTCTGCAAGCTTGATTAATTTCTAGCCATTTTATACCAAGGAGACTGAAGACTACCATGTGGAAAAGCCCAAGTGATCAAAGTAACATTTTTTGTACCGATAGGCAAAGATAGTTTCTGCTGTTAATAATTCCTTAATAATAATGTTTATTATTAAACATTATTATTCTTTAATAATAATGTTTCAAAGAGCATTGCAAAAAAGGAGACCAAGGAAGGCAAGGAAGAAGGAATATTCAGATACATTTAAAAATGAATATTGTTCAACACAAATCATACTTATACAATGGTATTGAAAGAAACACATATCTAACGTAGATAATTAAATGTAGAAGCATACACATCTACATGTAAATGTGTATTAAATGTCACTGAATGTGAAAATAGGATGAAATGAATTTCTGGTTGAATATGTAGATGAGAGTGGCATATTTCTGTATTTGTAATTTACAGTGTCATTCAGCCACAGCTGTGGCAATATAGATCCTGTTTTTATTAATCGTATGTCATAATAGTAATGCGAAGATGACACTATAGCAATGTCTCACCCATTGTAAAATTCCTTATTGAACTTACATTTCTATTTGTGTGAACTATAGTTTATATTGCATCTTGCATATTGCAAGATAATTTTTCCCCCACAGGCATCCAGGGAATTAAGCCAATTAACATTATATATATATATATCATGATACATATTACAGATACCACTGTTTGTAAGCATTAAATATGCAACAGAGGGATTTGGATTATGATGTCACTGCAAGTCTCATTTGTTGATTTAATCCAGGGGTGAAATCCAGTAGGTTCTGACAGGTTCTGGAGAACTGGTAGCGGAAATTTTGAGCAGTTTGGAGAACCGGTAGCAGAAATTTTGAGCAGTTCGGAGAACCGGCAAATACCACCTCTGGCTGGCCCAGAGTGGGGTGGGAATGGAGATTTTGCAGTATCTTTCCCCTGGAGTGGGATGGGAATGGAGATTTTGCAGTATCCTTCCCCTGCCACGCCTACCAAGCCACACCACGCCCACCAAGCCACACCCACAGAACCGGTAGTAAAAAAAATTAGATTTCACCACTGATTTAATCTCAGCTCGCTGCAAATGTCTGTGATTATTCCATGTCTTAAAACAATCTTCTCCATCTTGATGTTATCCAAACAAGATGGACTACAACACCTATAATTTTTGTTCAGTGTAACCTTTGAGGAAGACTTTTCAGGAAGAACCCTGACTTTGGAGAAGTGCCTCGAATGGAGTAATATTCCACTAAAATATCTGTTTCATTGCCTACCTTAAAAGTCATTAAGCTCTAAATGGCATTGCAGGGATAGTGACATGTGCTTAATGCTTAATGAAGTTAATGGCATTTAAATTGTCATAACTATGTGCAGAGTTATAGCCATAGGCTATGATCCTATGCTCACTTATCTGTTTCTCCTTTGGCTATACATGAGGCTTGTTCCTCATACAAATGCTGGTGATGGGGATATTAGATTACAGATGAAAATGGCTATTATCACACCTCTGATGTCAGTCTTCTGTGGAATGAAATGCTTATCTGGAGATAGAAACTGCAGGCATTAACTAACGGAATGACAAGGTTTAGAGATAAATATATGTAATGATACAAGCCACCATATTACAACATCTAAAGCATAACTAAATTGCTGTAGCAGAACTGAATAATAGAGGAAATGCAGGGTAATAAAAGGAGGATTAACACTGGCAGAGCCAGTAATGGCTGATCCTGGGTCAACTGGAGCAAAATGGAGCCGGCAATACTATGGAAGGCTGAAGAGGCAATAATGGTGGTTCATCCAATCAGCAATCTGGCTTTGGATTGCTGCACTTTAGGGAGATGGCAAACAATCCAGCTTGATGGACAAGGACCATTTTAAAGTATTGATAATTTCCATGTAAATTAAAATGATCTAGCTGAAAGTGAAATAACAGGCCTGGAGGAATGCTTGGCAGGTTGCCTGCTTATTACAACAGTGCAGTCACCAAGCAAGGATATCAAAGCTATTTAGAATTACAGCTGTAACTTATCCTTGGTGTTGAGTAGTTGGGGAATAATATATTCCTCCCTGGGGTTTGCTTTGTGATTTACTGACAGTGCAGTTTATTAACTTAGAACAAGGTGGCAGAGCTTACATCCTTTTCTCGGTGTAATTCTTCCATGATTAAAACAATGGAACCGATGGCCCAGGAAGCTTGTGCCAACTCATTCGTGGACTTAAAATATTGCACTGGTATCTGGACAAGAAATGAATACATGATAAGGGTAAGGATAATAGTAACCATGGCTTGAGTTGCTTTGAGACCTTGTTCTTAAAATGCAGTTTCATATGGTGATGCAGCTCTACTTGGACTCTGGGCCTAATGGTTTTATTACTACAACTTTCCTCCCCTCAGAAGGCCATAGGCATTATTACAGTCAAAAAGCATAGAAGAAACATCTTGGCACTGAATCCTTTGCAGTTGTTAAAATTCTTTAAATGTTAGAACATAAACCCCATCCGCATGGTTTGACCATCTTGATGCTGTCTTATATTACATACTATACCCAAATAAAGCACTTGCAATCAGTCCATCTGACCCAGAAGTCTCTGGTGCTGAAGTCTAACCGTCTTCTCAATAATCTTCCCCAGAGAACTGGATGAAAATTATCCAGAATAATTGTGTTTGTGAAGGTTTCCTGAGAGTACAATTTTGAGGACTCTCTTCACTTTCTCAAGACTCACATCCTGAAACATCCCCAGATGACTCTACAAGACACCTCAATTAGACCTGTCCAGTGGAATCCAACTTTGAACAGAAGCAGATCTAAGTGACTTTATCTTCCAGATAACAAGAGTAATCATCACAGTGGTTCAATAGATATTCCTATGTACATTCATTCCCAAACAGGATGAATTAGTTTAAACAGAACCACCATACAGTTGTCAGCAGATGAAATAACATTTTGCGACCCTTATTGCCATAATGTAATCCTGAATTTCAACTTGCACCCATATTTGCTCTTTGTCTTCTTCCGCTAGTGCTTAAGATGGCTATTATATACATTTACTTCAGATGGCTTTATAAGCATCTGGAGTTTCTTGTACAATCTCTGCATAGCTCGTGATCAAATCACAGAGGCTACCTAGGAGCAATTCAATGCAGGGCCTCAAGTGCCCATTCAGTTCTAGGTGGTAACTAAGGCCTCAGATGAACTGTCCACCAGTTTCTTAGGGAAAACCCTAAGAATTTTCTGGAAACAACCAGGCCCATCAGACACCTGGGGTGGGCCAATCTGAAAGGCCCTAATCCCCATACAGTGGGGTAGTCTCATAAAGTCAAGGAAAAAAACAATCAAAGAACAGAGATGGCATCATCAGCCACCTAAAGAGTTGGACCCATTTAACTCTCTTTTTGAGCAGCAGAAAGGAAACTTTAAAGAGCTTCCCTGGGGGAAAACTGAAAATAAAAAACTCTTAAGAACTTTGTAATGAAGTATGGCTTGAATTTGCTTCCTTTTCCCCCTCATCTTCTCCTTCCCAGAATCATTTGCTTTTTGTGTCATGTCTGTAAGATTGTGACCCTGAGGATAGTGACTGCTCTATTATTAAACTTCAGAAAAAGCTATGTGAGATTTTCAGCTGAAGAGTAAAGTAAAAATGCTTTGCAGTAAGTTGGGCAACTTTTTGAAAGGGGGTTTACAGGTTTTGGGGCTTATGTTTTTGGTCTTGAAAGCCCAGAAGTAGAATTGATGCAATAAAGTAATCAAAGAGTTTACATTTTTACTGTAACCCTTATATTTAGGGACAGCATAGTTTTTGAAGCAAAATAACTATTATTTTCACATCTCTATTTAATAGATTTTTAAAATTGGAGAAGAATTGCATCTGGCTCAGTTTAATTAAACCACCAGCTGTTGATACAGACACCTTGTCATATTTATGTTTCATGTGAAATTTAATAGGTGCTTATCATGGACTTGCCTCCCTAAAATCAGGTCTAAGACCTTATCTGGCTTCAGTTGCTAAACACTATTTTGGATTAACAGGCCTGTAGGCCAGACTGGGAAGCAAACAATATCCTGGAAGTAGACAACAATAGCCCGCTTACAAATTGTTGCAAGGAAACTTGCATCCACCTGTTCCTAAAGTCAGCAGAAAATCAAGTTTGACTTGAAGAATACTTTGCCTTTTTCAGATCTGCTATCACTTTTGTGTCAACAAAAAAGCACTTCTTCAACTTTGCCTTTGGCTGTCATTGAAGCTTCAGTAAAGTCTCAGCTTTGTTTACATGCACACATCATGTAAAATTATCTGTCCTACACCGATGCTCATTGCTCCCAAGTCTTTCTACATGGTTTGGCTGCCTGCCAGTTCCGTACATTTGCCCATCATGGCTCTTTTTGTTTCTGGTTGCTTGTATGCAAGCAGTAGAATCTGACCCTACTAGTCCTGCCAAGTCAGGTAATGAAAAAAGGAGATTGTGAAGACCAGCTAGGTATCTACACTTTCCCCCATCCACATTTTTTTTCTTTATGAATTTAAGAGATTTCTAGAGATGGAGCTGTTTCTTTCCTGGAATTGATACTAGAGTGCTAATCCCTGTAACGCTTCAAGGAATCTTGGATGTCTGCAATGTTCTCTAGTTAGGATAGGATAGGATAGGATAGGATAGGATAGGATAGAATAGAATAGAATAGAATAGAATAGAATAGAATAGAATAGAATAGAATAGAATAGAATAGAATAGAATAGAATAGAATAGAATAGAATAGAATAACAGAGTTGGAAGGGACCTTGGAGGTCTTCTAGTCCCTGCCCAGGCAGGAATCCCTATACCACTTCAGACAAATGGTTATCCAACATCTTCTTAAAAATTTCCAGCACCAGAATCCAGCAAACCTGCTAGAAATACTTCGAAACCTCCTCCCAGAGGGGAGCAACAGAAACAGGCCATGAAATGGGTGTGTGGGGTCTCTAACGATGCTTTGAACTCTAAGCACATAGCGCTTATAAGCAATATCCTGAATAACAGGAAGTGAGCTTCCTATAATCTTCTCTGCTGTCCTCACCACTCTCTGTATGGACTTTCTATCTGAGGCGCTGCTGCCACCAAACCAAAAACAGGGATGCAGTTTGTTAAAACGCTCTCAATCATGTCTTTGTAAAAAGTGGTCAGGACAGAAGGAGAAAGATGTGCTCTCCTCATCTGACACAGGAAATGCAGACGCTGGTTTGCACACTACCTATGAAGAGACCAAGTCAGATGGTTAGAGAAATTTTCTGCCAGTGAGAACAATTAATCACTGGAATGACTTGCCCCCTATGGTTGTGGGTGCTTCATTACTGGAGGTTTTCAAAAATGGACTGAACAGCCATTTGACTGGGATAGTATAAGATCTCCTGCCAGGGATTAGATGACTTCTGAGGTTCCTTCAAGCTCTATTTTAGGTTCTAATATTCTGGATTAGATTCTAGACCAGTGATGGCCCAGTGGTTAGAGAGCCGTATTGCAGGCTAAGTCACTGCTCACTGCCAGCAGTTTGATCCTGACCAGCTCAAGGTTGACTCAGCCTTCCATCCTTCCGAGATTGTTAAAATGAGGACCCAGATTGTTGGGGGCAAGATGCTGACTCTATAAGCCACTTAAAGAGGGGTGTAAAGCACTATGAAGTGGTATATAGAATAGAATAACAGAGTTGGAAGGGACCTTGGAGGTTTTCTAGTCTAACCCCCTGCTTAGGCAGGAAACCCCACACCACTTCAAACAAATGGTTATCCAATATCTTCTTAAAAACTTCCAGTGTTGGAGCATTGTTGAGAGCATTGTGGTCGCGTGACAGTTTCCACGATTCCTGGAGGAAACATCTTATCTAGATCCGTTCCAGTCGGGTTTCAGGTCTGGGCACAGCACGGAAACGGCATTGGTCACATTGGTTGATGATCTCTAGAGGGCTCGGGACAGGGGTTGCTCCTCTGTCCTGGTCCTGTTAGATCTCTCAGCGGCTTTTGATACCATCGACCATGGTATCATGCTGCACCAGCTGGAAGAGTTGGGGGTGGGAGGCACCGTGTTGCAGTGGTTCTCCTCCTTTCTCTCCGACTGGTCGCAGTTTGTGTTGGCAGGGGGGCAGAGGTCGACCTCAAGGCCTCTCATCTGTGGAGTGCCGCAGGGATCGGTCCTCTCTCCCCTTCTGTTCAACATTTATGTGAAGCCACTGGGTGAGATCATTGTGGCTTCGGGGTGAGATACCATCAGTAAGCTGATGACACCCAGCTGTACATCTCCACCCCAGGCCACCCCAACGATGCCCTTGAAGTGATATCCCAGTGCCTGGAGGCTGTGCAGATCTGGATGGGGAGGAACAGGCTCAAACTCAACCCTTCCAAGACAGAGTGGCTGTGGCTCCCGGCATCCCAATATAGTCAGTTGACTCCATCACTGACTATTGGGGGCGAGTCTTTGGCCCCCACTGAAAGGGCTCGCAATCTGGGAGTCCTCCTGGATATGCAGCTGTCCTTGGAGGAACATCTGATGGCTGTAACCAGGGGGACCTTTTGTCAGGTTCGCCTGATTCGCCAGTTGCGGCCCTTTCTTGATCGGGATTCCCTGTGCACAGTCACTCACACCCTCGTCACCTCTCTCCTTGACTACCGTTCTTTATATGTTTTAGCCTCCAGTCCCCTAATCATCTTTGTTGCTCTTCTCTGCACTCTTTCTAGAGTCTCAACATCTTTTTTACATCATGGCAACCAAAACTGAATGCAGTATTCCAAGTGTGGCCTTACCATGGCATTAATTAGATGAGTTATCTTTAAAAATAGTGGAAAAATCTAGTAATTTACACTTTGTTCAGTTCTACATTTTTTTCCTGCACTTCAAATTTGTTTGGGTTTTTTAAAGTTTGCATCAGTTCCAAATTATATTGCGAAACCTGAGAAGAAATATAGATTTTGGCACATAATTTTGTTCTAGTTTGTGTACTGATTCACAAGTTACAAACGACATAAGTTCATTCATGTGTTTTGACATGAATGCTTATCTTATTCAAATCAAATCAAAATCTTTATTATGGTCATAGATTATCATAATGTATCTATTCACACTTTACATTGTTAAGGACACATTAGCTCCTTAAGAGCTAATGGTAAGAGACTGGCTTCAAACATCAGACTTGGACTGAATCAGAGAAATCTGTTCCAACTCATTTCTCAAATTTACATTAAGATCCAGAAAACAGATACTTGCATGTTTCATGGTTTAACACAGAGAAAGAAAAAAGGTTTTAGTTTTTGAATTTTGTAAATACAATATATTCCTAGATAGACTGTTCATTTTATAGAGACAGTTGCAGTGAGTTCAGTTATAATTTCTTATTTTTTTTCTTTTTTAATTAAGGTCTGCAGCAATCATTTGTGGCAAAATTTGATGCAAATACCCAACAGGAATTCCTCCTTCTGTAATGGAAAAATCAGATGGTAAAATGGTATAGAAAGGGAAAGGTATTCTAGGAAAGTATAATTCTTTACAAAGTCCTGAATGTGGAAAGGTGGAAGAATAGAAATATAATATAAGAGTTTCACTCAGGTTAAAATAAGCATTTCTAATAAACCAATCTCTTAAAAGGAGCTGAGAGAGGGTTAAATAAATAAAAAATAAAATAAGAGGAATTAAGACACATGTCAAATTATTTATTAAAGTTATAATACAAGGCAAATAACTAAAAAGTTAGTAACAGTTAACACAATAAAACTGCTCATGATGGTCATTTTCATGTGAGATGGATGGATATACAAATACAATAAAATAATAAAATAAATAATAAAATAATAAGAAAGAAACAAATGGATCTTCTTTCCTAGTCTCTAAATGCTTGTACCAGATGAGTCCCAATAAGAATGAAATCAGTTCTGTACTGCCTTCTGGTGGTCATGTAATATATACAATGTCCAAATATTATTATTAGGTTGATCTCACAGGTCTGCTCCCTCAGTGCACTTATTTGAAAGGAGAAATTCAGTATTTTCCTCTGTTACCTCCATTCTTATTTTCTAGTAAACTAAAAGTGTTATTCCCTTTGCAACAGCAAATAGTTCAAGAGATGTAGATAACTTTATTGAGAATCAGATTATTATAATAAGTTAATTTGCTTCTTCTATGTCTTGGGGAGCAGATCAGGGGTGGGTTTACTACCGGTTTGCAACAGGGCTGAGCACGTGCTCTTCTGCGCAAGTGCAGAAGCGTCTGTGCATGCGCAGAAGCATTTTGATGATGTCAGGGTCAATGGGCGGAGCCTCCCGCTGGTTTTACTACTGTTTCTATAGAACCAGTGCGAACCGGGGACAACCCAGCAGATCCTCTCAGTTGAACTTGGGGCTCTAATTCATCTGAATTTGAAATACTGCCTTAATAGCAATAGCACTTAGATTTATATACCTCTTCACAGTGCTTTACTGCCCTCTGTAAGCGGTTTAACAGAGTCAGAATATTGCCCCCAACAATCTGGGTCCTCATTTTCCTGACCTCAGAAGGATGGAAGGCTGAGTCAACCTTGAGCCTGGTGAGATTCGAACTGCTAAATTGCTGGCAGCCGGCAGTCAGCAGAAGTACTGCATTCTAGCCACTTGCCACCACAGCTCTTAATAATACAATGTACGCAGTGTACATCAAAAACTGCATGTATGACTTTGAAAAATATATATATTTCTGGTTATTTTTACAATGCCTAGAAGTTTTATCATTTTAAAAAAGCCATTCCTGTGAATTTACTAAGAGCCTGCCCTGACTTTATGTACACACACACATTTTCTATTCAGTCATGGATAATTGTCAGAGACTGCCTGGACAAGTTCTTGCAATTTTCTTGGCAAGGTTTTACAGAAGTGGTTTTCCATTACCTTCTTCCTGGAGCTGACAGGAAGTGATTGGCTCAAAGTCACTGCTTGGCTTTGTACCAAAGGCAGGACTAAAATTCATGATCTTCCAGTTTCTAGTCTGCCTTAACCCCAACTCTATATTCTTATATAAGAGTTTCCTAATTCATAGTTGCAAATGTATGGCTTAATAGAAAGATGCAGTTGAAAATTAAGTATAAATACAGTAATGATGTTTTCAACTTTTCTTGATCAAGGAGTAGATAGAGGCCAGAGAGGAGGACCTTACCCAGCTTCAGCTGGTGCAGCAGTTGTATGCTGTCTACCACAGTGGTATGTACCATCATTGCTCACACTTAAACCATTCCAAGATGTTTTGCCCAGGGCTCCCTTGTAAGTGATTAATTAACTCAAAATGCAGTGGTATGACTGTAAAATATAGAAGAGTCATCAATATTATCCCAGTTCTCTAATCACTGCATTGGACTTCTGGGTCCAGTTTTTTATTTTTTATTTTGATTTATATGCCGCCCTTCTCTGGAGACTCAGGGCGGCTTACAATGCGTTAAGCAATAGCCTTCATACAGTTCATTCATTTACAGTCAGTCCAAGCAGGACTACTGAGGCACACCTTGTACATGGTTGCCCCTGTAAGTGTGGAATCTCCTATACTTTGATGGTATGGAAAGCACACATTTTCCACTGTTTTCAAACAATAACAAAGACCATGTCAAATGCGCTTTGGCACAGGTGATATTATTGGACTATTTCTATAACTGACTTCTTTTTCTGTTTCCTTTTGGTGGGTTTTTTTCCCCAATATTCTTTGGAAGAAGAGTAATTTTGAAATGGCCATATGTATGTATATGTGAATTAAAGAATGTAATAGAGTTGATAACATTTAAAATATGCATCTTTGTCAATACTAGCTTCATGTTATATAAATCATAAGCTCAAGGCCAAGCTAGTGAAACAAATTCTTCTAATTAATGAATGATTGCAGAAAAATCAGTAGAGTTCATTAGCATCATACCATGAATATTCTTAGCCTGTAAAATCATCCATCCTTGATCACTCTAAAAAATAAATCAAGTCAGGTCCAATTACAGATTCTATATGCTTAACTTTGCACAATCAGTTGAATGAAAATTGCAGACAAAATTTGAGACCCTGCCATAAGGTATGATCATGATCCAACAAAGAGGCTAGACAAATTCACAAATAATGAATTTTATCTTCAGGTGAAATGTGTTTTAGAACAGTACATGTTAGTAAAAGGAGAAGCCTGATCTAATTAATTGCTATGGGAAACTTGATGCTTGGCTAGATGGGCTTTGATCTGCTTGAGAAGACTTTTTATGAAATACACAAATCTCTCATTTGGGTTTCAGAGATTCATTCTAGCTTCTACAGCATTTCTGTCCTTATTTATACAATGAGGTATTAACGAGCTGTAACATAGCTAGCTAGCCAGCTAGCTAACATAGCTAGCTGGCTAGCTAGCTGATATTAGCTAGCTAGCTAATATCAGTGTTACGAGTAACGCATCCAAAGAAATCAGAACTCCAAGGCAGGCAGGTCCCTCAAAGAACATGTTTATTGGATACATCATATCAGCACAGCTAGTGAACTCTGAAGTTTCCCATGCTAATAGCATAATGAAAAGAGTGTTTCTCTCCCCAATTGTCCCAAGTCACATTGTCCAATTAGAACAGTTGGCGGGTTCCTTGGTCAGTCCTTTCCTACTTCAACTGCCACCTGTTGGGATGACATTGATTCCCATGGGAAGGCTCATTGCTGTGTTTGCAGATGGTCTATCTACCCCACCCCTTAGAGTGTGTGTCAACTGTGAAACAACTATGAACAGCAAATGATGGCTTCAGGTTTGATTCAGAGTTGACAGCTAGCTAGATGATAGATAGTTAGATAGATAGATAGATAGATAGGTAGATAGATAGATAGATAGATAGATAGATAGATAGATAGGTAGGTAGATAGATATAAAAAGGCACACATTGCTTTCGACTCATAGCACTATATTTATTTTCTAGGATTGTGGCCACTGCATAAAGAATTTGGATATAGTTCAATCCAACTTGAACCTAAAAGGTGATGTTCTGTGCAAGGTCTAAACCGTTTCTTCCAAATAATTTTCTTAAATGTTCAGTTCCATTATTTTCAAACACTGTATCCAATGTTAATTCAATGTTACATTTTATTAAAAAAATCTCTGAAAGATATGTTAACTACTTTTAAGCTTGTGGTTAATAAGTTTTATAGCATCAGGGGAGTTTCCTTTAATCCCTAGTGAAAGAAGGTTTAACGACAAGTTTAAAAACTTTAAAACTTTAAAAACTGCAAAAGGTTGATTAACATATGTAATAAAAGAAATTTTTCAACAATGGTCTCAGAAAATTTTAAAAGTGACTGTCCGTTTAGATAAGGTGTGTCTAAAAGATGTTATGGAATAGGAACAAATTCTACTTGACAAGATGAAGATTGAGTTAAAAGAGGATTTAAAAATGACAGACTACAAGGATGACAGGGAAAAAGATAGACACACAAAAAAAATGAGATGATGTCTTAATAATTAAAAAAAGATATACAAGCAACAAACCAAGAAAGTGACCTGAATAATTTCCCTATATTGGAATTACAAAAAAAGGCTTGTTAATATTTTGAAAAATTGGAAAATGGGTAAAGAAAAAAATGAAAAGAAATGAAGTTGTGCAACACCGTTTGAATGAATTAAAGATCAAGATTGTTAGAAGTAAAAGAAAGGAATATAAAGTTGATTTGTTTGATCAAGGCTAAAACAGACTAACTACAGCACAACCAAGCCCCCACCTAAACAGAACACCCCCCATCCAGTCAGAGCACAGCCAAGCCCCCAACCAATCAGTTCACACCCCCACTGGCAGTTAAAAGGAAGAAACAGCTGTGATCACACATTGCTCCTAGAAGCACGAAGCCAAAAACACCACCCTGAAGGTGACGAATGAGACTTCATTGAAACGTCGCCAAGACACTTCCAATTTTACGTGGCAGAAGACCCGAATAACCAAAGACCTACATATAGATAGATAGATAGATAGATAGATAGATAGATAGATAGATAGATACACACACACACACACATACATACATACATACATACATACATACATACATACATACATATATATATCCAGGAGTGAAATGCTCCTGGTTCGGACCGGATCGCCTGATCCGGTAGTGATGGAGGCGGGTGGTTCGGTGAACCAGTAGCAAAAATCCCTGCCCCCCCCCATGCCCAGCTGAGTCGCACAATATCAGAGGCTGTTTTTTTACTTTTCAAAGCATTTTTTCTACAACCTCTTCAGCCAAAAAATGCTTTTTTGTAAAAGTAAAAAAAAAAAAAGCCTCTGATGATCGCACAGCTCAGCTGGGATCGTTAAAGGCTTTTAAAAGAAAAAAACCCTTTTTTTTCTTTTAAATGCCTCTGATGATCCAAACTGAGTTGCCTGATCGGCAGAGGCTTTTTAAAAAAACCTCTGCCAATCAGGCAACTCAGCTGGGATCGTCAGAGCCTTTTGAAAGCATTTTTTTACAACCTCTTCGCCGAAGAGGTTGTAGAAAAAATGGTTTTAAAAGTAAAAAAAAAAAAATTGGCCACGCCCACCCAGTCACATTACCCCCCCACCAAGCCACACCCATAGAACTGGTAGTAACAAATTTTAGATTTCACCACTCTGTGTGTGTGTGTGTGTGTGTGTGTGTGTGTGTGTGTGTATATATATATATATACATATACATATACATATACATATACATATACATATACATATACATATACATATACATATACATACATACATACATACATACATACATATATATATATATATATATATATATATATATATATATATGTAGGTCTTTGGTTATTCGGGTCTTCTCCCATGTAAAATTGGAAGTGTCTTGGCGACGTTTCGACGAAGTCTCATTCATCATCTTCAGGCTGGTGTTCTCGGCTTCGTGCTTCCAGGAGCAATGTGAGATCGCAGCTGTCTCTTCCTTTCAAAATTTAATCCCCACAGGCTTCCAACTGAAATTCCACTTCAACTCTGCAGCCACCAAACGCATTCTGAAAAGAACAGAACTAGCCCTAATCAGAAATGAACTCCACAGAAAAAGATTCCTCCTAGACCGAATCAACAAGGATCTCCCCACACTTCACCTCAAACTCAGCAACAAGATCCACCCCGCACTTTGGGACAAATCCAAACAACTTGCCATCTGGAGAGCCGAAACACAGACCACCCTCAAGACAGACACACACACCAACAAACTCCGAAGACTACAAGAACGCCAGAAACAATCCCCTCCACCCTCACAGCCACACATGAAACAAACAGTGCATAACATCTCAGATAGGATCCTCACCAAAGCCGAAACCAATGTCCTTTCCAAAGGATTCAACTTTGCAGTCGCTCCCAAAAGCATCCCCACTGAAACCATTATATGCGGAGTTGAAACCAGCCTGACCAAAATCAACCCCGACGATGCAAACAGAATCAGACTCGAAATCACCAATATCCTCTGCACCAGCAAGCCACCCAAAAGTAACTTACCCAAAGAGGAACAGACAGCACTACTTAACCTGAAAGAAGACACCAGCATAACAATCCTACCAGCAGACAAGGGCAATGCCACGGTGGTTATGAACACATCTGACTACCAAACCAAATTAACCAACCTACTCCAAGACTCCATATACAAACCCCTAAACACAGACCCCACCACCTACCTGGAAAAAACCACCAGATCCAAAATAAAAGCCTCCCCCATCAGCGAAGAGATTCAGCAAAGAATCATACCCAGAGAGAAATCATCCAGATGCCCTAAGCTTTATGGTCTCCCCAAGATACACAAAGAAGGAACCCCACTTAGACCCATAGTCAGCTCCATAGGCTCACCTCTACAAAACCTAGCCAAATTTCTCGCCAAACAACTACAGCCCTATGCAGAATCCATCACCTCATACGTAAAAAACTCATTCCAGTTCATAGACATCATAAAGCAACAAAACTTACAGCCCAGTGACCTACTCGTGAGCTTTGATGTCATATCCCTCTTCACCCAAGTACCAATCAAAGAAGCCTTGACAGTTATCCAAAACAAATATAACCCCCCCAAGCACATCTTAGATCTGACCAACCACTGCCTATCCAACACATACTTCATCTATAATGGACAGAAATACAAACAAACAGAAGGAGCACCCATGGGATCACCCCTCTCACCTGTCATTGCCAACCTCTATATGGAATACTTTGAAACCCAAGCTCTAGAAAAATCCGATCACAAACCCAAACTCTGGCTCAGATATGTGGACGACACCTTCATAATCTGGCCACATGGGAAAGAAAAACTGGACAACTTCCTCACACACCTCAACAGCCTACACCCCAAAATACAGTTCACCATGGAAACAGAAGTGAACAACCAACTTCCCTTCCTGGATGTCTTAGTCTACAGAAAATCCAATGGCTCCCTAGGACACACTATATACCAGAAGAAAACACACACAAACCGCTATCTGCACGCACTCTCACACTACCACCCTGCCCAGATCAACTCTGTAGCCAAGACACTCATTTCCAGAACAAAACGCTTAGCTGACGAACAACACCTAAAAACCGAACTACACACCCTCACTAACGTACTCACATCCAATGGATTCCAAAGAAATAAGATCATCAACCTAATCCAAAAAGAAACCCCCACTAAAATCCAAGACAGAGAACAAGAAAACGGCAAGGCCCTCCTCCCATACATAAAAGGCACCACAGACAGAATAAGCAAAATCCTCCACAAACATAACATCAAGACAGCTTTCTGCACAAACCGAAAAATATCCACCATCCTAAGGAACCCCAAAGACAAAATTGAGTTAGAAAATCAAGGAGTATATGAAATCCCATGCACCGCCTGCCCCACCACATACATCGGACAAACCAACAGACGAATAAGTGCACGCATAGAAGAACACAAGAACTCAGTCAGAAAAGAGGAACCAACTTCTTCCCTGGTCCAACACCCTAAAGCCACAGGACATCATATTGACTTTAAAAAGACCAGAACTATCGCCAAAACTGAACACTTTAACAACAGAATAATAAGAGAAGCCATCGAGATAGAAAAACGCCCACACAGCATGAACAAACGAGACGATACCTCCCGCCTACCAGCCATTTGGAAACCCGCCCTTATTGACAAACGAGTCCCTAACACGACGAATGACACCAGACCCACACTCACGAGTGCCACACCTGATGTCACCATCACACATCCACGCAGAAAGCAGACTCAAACCCACACTGATAATGAGCCACGACCAAGGACCAGAAGCCAGACGGCAGCTGCATCATTAGCCACTTTAAACCCCTCCAATCCATACATGAAGCAGACTGACACCCACCATGAAGAGCTCGCACAGCCACAAACACGAACCCAAACAACAACAACGCAGCTCACCAGCTCAAATCCCCCTGCAACTCAGACTAAGCTGAGCACAACCAAGCCCCCAGCCAAACAGAACACACCCCCAGCCAATCAGAGCACAGCCAAGCCCCTAACCAATCAGAACACACCTCCACCCAATCAGAACACAGCCAAGTTCCCACCCAATCAGCTCACATCCCCACTAGCAGTTAAAAGGAAGAGACAGCTGCGATCTCACATTGCTCCTGGAAGCACGAAGCCGAGAACACCAGCCTGAAGATGACGAATGAGACTTCGTCGAAACGTCGCCAAGACACTTCCAATTTTACGTGGGAGAAGACCCGAATAACCAAAGACCTACATACAAACACCCGCGAAAACCTGAGAAAACATATATATATATATATATGTCTTTGGTCATTCGGGTTTTCTCCCGCGTAAAATTGGAGGTTTCTTGGCAACGTTTTGATGAAGTCTCATTCGTCATCTTCAGGCTGGTGTTCTCAGCTTCGTGCTTCTAGGAGCAATAATTATAATTGTTTATAATGTATAATTGTTTATAATATATAATTGTTTATATATGTTGTGATAAAAATGGCAGATATCTTCTTTATATCTTTCTTTTTCTTACAATATCCTTTTTTCTTATTCCTCTTTCTAGTTTTTCCTTTATTTCTTCTTCATTATTTTATCTCCTCTTTTTCAGTTGTTTTTTTCACTTTGTATTAGTTTTAACGTTATAACAGTAACTCTGAAAAAAGGCTCATCCAAAATATCTATTTGTTTGTCTTAAAGAATTGTGTGATCAAAATACTGTGGAATGGATACTTCTCTATCTTTATACTAATGGATAATAGCATGGCATGATAGTTTCTGCAGGAGGTTGCTATGTAAGTATTAAGAACAAGTACTATTAGTTTTGCATGTACTGACAGCAGCAAGGATTGTATTTGCACAATATTGGAAACATGAGAATACTCCATCAGATGAGGATGTAATTCAGAAAATATTAGACTGTGCAGAGATGGACAGATTGACTTTAAAAATGAAAGACAAAGAAGACAGAATATTACTTGATATGGAATAGATTTTATGAGTAGTTAGAGATAAGAGGTAGAAATTAGATGAAGAAAGATTATTGCTATATATGAATTAAATATAAAGATGGTTTATAGTTATAAATATGCCAATATAATTAACAGAATTATAAATAAGGTACTATAAAGAAAATATTAGTCAAAACTATTCTGTTATATTATTACTATTGTTACTAGTATATGTGTTAATATTTCTTTTTGTTCTCTCTTTGATTTTCTTTTGTAAATGATATACCCTGACAATACAGTGTATTCAAAATGTTTATAAATAAAAAATAAAATTAAAAAAACCAAGTACTAAAATGTAGTAGTTGTATTTTAAATATGAAATTGTTATCAGATGTGGGTGGGAGAATAGCAACATAAGAACTAGAATGCTCTCTTTGTAGCTAGGCAATAGTGCCATCTCATTCTTCCCACCTTCTTCATGCTGTAACTTTTATTAAGGGCTTTATTGGTCTATTGTTCTATTTCTTTGTATCTGCCAGTAAACTGCGATGACCTCATGAGTTTCAGCATCACTTAATTGTTGCCATTGAACCTTTTATATAAAAGTTGATGCAATTTATCTCACTTCATTCTATAATACTATTGGTACTGCTGAGTACTCCACCGAGCTGGGAAGTAAGATGTATGCATGGTGTCGTGGATTGCTGTTTTTTTCTTCTATTGCCAATCTCATATATTATTGAAATCTCATGTAGAGGCACAACAAGGGCCCTAGCATTGAATGTATGATTCGTCCTCAGTTCAACTATCAGAAGAGATATAATTTTAGGCATTGGTTAGCAAATGTGGAAATCAATTTATGTACATTTATGTGTGAGAGAGTTTCTCTGTGTTGGATGCAAAGAATTGTTACAGCTAAATCAAAAGTCACCTTGTGACAATTGTCACCATCTAAAGGAAAGTGCATATAGTTCCTACATCTTTGATTTATGGTCCCATCCTCTTGCTTACCCTGTCAACTGAATTCATATAATAAATCTGTGGCAACTGGCTCTTTCTGGTTGGAGATGGCAGTGGTGCCATATAAGGTCACTTCTTTTCAGGAATTGCTTAGTTGCTCATCAAATCCATCATACATGTTCCAAGGTTAGTGAAAGAACCTTTTGAGCCCTCTGGATGCATTGGAAACAAGGTAATCTTTTTTATTAGAAATGCCGACCATTTCGCAAAAGCCGGCCCTCCAATTGCGGACTGAGGTAAAATGATCACACTTTTCAGTGGCAAATAGATTGCTCAATTGACATATGAATAGCCTTTCCATTCAACAAGTCTTTTACTTCGAATTCATCACAAAGAGAATATGAAAGATCAGATCTAAAGCATCTCCCTCTGTTTGCATAATCTTTCTAAATCTTACTGTGAGTTACTACCAAAATGCCTGTATGCAATATTATCCATCTGTTGTTCCTAAAGAGTACAAGGACCAACTACCACCTGGCACTCCATCAGGTTATAGTCAGATGAGTCACTCAACGTTTGTATTAATTGCCAAGTAAGCTGAAACAAGCTCATAAGGTACATAAGATCATTTTCACTTCTTTTCATCCTTCTGTAACCAAATGTTCAGGTTGCAGCCAAGGAAGCAAGGAAGAGAGACACGATGAATGGCAAATTGTTCCTCCAGAAGACAGTGACATGATAAAATGAGATAGAAGATTGACAAATGCAGAATTTGAAATGACAGGGGGAATCCAGGAAGAACAAACAACCTGCTTGAAAAGCATTTAAAAGACAATTGATCCTTTTTTTTTTTGCTTAATAACATGGATAAATGTACTTATTAACAAATATTTTAATTATTGCAACTTTTTAATACAGCCAGAGAACTATAGTATATAGCATAATTATTTAATAATAAATATTAATATTCTTGCTGTTGAAGTATATATTGCCTTGGGATGTCCACATTTGCAAAAAGTTCATTTTTAGGGATAATCTGGCAATCTACTTTGGTGTTAATTCCCCCAAACAACAAAAGCAAAGCTATATGAATTTACTATTGGCATATGACAGTTCAGTATATGGATGATGCAAAAACAGGGACAAAATCAAACTGCTTAGAGCAGAGGTCTCCAACCTTGGCAACTTTACAACTTGTGGACTTCAATTCCCAGAATTCCTCAGCCGATGTGAGCTGACTGAGGAATTCTGGGAATTGAAGTCCACAAGTCATAAAGTTGCCAAGGTTGGAGACCTCTGGTTTAGAGGGTAACAATAACAGAACAGAATAACAGAGTTGGAAGGGACCTTGGAGGTCTTCTAATCCAACCCTCTGCACAAGCTGGAGACCCTATATCATTTCAGACAAGTGGCTGTAAGTGTTCAGTTTCTTCTTAAAAGCCTCTAGTGATGGAGCACCCACAACGTCTATCAATAATATCAAGATTGTCAAATATAAATATTAAGATAATATATTATATATTATATTGATAGATAATATCAAGATTGTCAAAGGGCACCTGGACAAGCTGAAACATTAGACAAACCCAACAAGAGGCATTCCAACAGGAAAAATACATGCTATGCAAAAATACAAAGTCCTACATTTGAGTATCTCAGCAGGTGGGTGGATGGAATTAAATACACCAGTCTTCTTTATCCATAGAAGAATATCAAAGATGAAAAGGGTTCTCAAAGCAACACTTAGTAGTGGTTGGAGCTGTTGCAAGCCTACAAGGAATAATAATAACAGTACTCTTCAAGTATCTGAAGGGCTATCATGTATAACAGTAGAGATTATTCAGATTTATTCCAGAAGATAGAACAAGAAATAATAGATTCAAATTGCAAAGTAGTTTTCAATTTTAACTTAATGAGTTAGCAGTGAAGGCTTGGAAAAGAAATTCAGATGTGATTATTTTTCCCTGTGACACTCTATGGAAGTGAAAGTTGGATTTTGAAGAAGTAAGATAAAAAGACTACTTAGAATTGTATAACTAGCCAAAAAAAACAAGCATAGAACAAGTCCATCCAATGTTCTACACAAGGCACAGGCAAGCGGGCTCAAAATACGTGTTCATATTTTGAACACATTATGCAAAGAACCTCAATAGTAAAAGAACAAGCAATCAGGAAATAGTCTCTGACTACCATATGAAGACCTTGGAAAAGATATTCATATGCTGTGATGTGACTATATCTACAAAGCAGGGATGAAATCCAGCCGGTTCTATCCAGTTCGGGCGAACCGGTAGTGATGGCTGCAGGAGGCCCTACCCACTCACGCAGATGTCATGATGTCGCTTTTTGGTGACATTTTAAGCCTCTGCACATGTGCAGAAGGCTTTGCACATGTGCAGATGATGACACGCATGAGCAGAGTGAGCACGCACATGGCGCGCACACATTGGCAAACCGGTAGAGAAGGTAAGTAAATTTCACCCCTGCTTCAAAGTTCAGAACAGTGCAGGCAATGGAATTCCCCATGACGTTCAATGGAAACAAAATGTGGACTTTGAAGAAGCCAGATAGAAAGAGTATTGCAATTGGGAATGCTACCAAAATGCTAAGAAAACAAACAAATGGATGAACCTAGAGTTCTCAAATGACCAGGCTCAAATTATCCTAATGTATACACATTATATGAAGATCTAGTTTTAATGTTCTGAAAGGTGAAAGGAAAGCGAAGAATGGGAAGATCGGCAGCAAGATGGATCGGTTGCAGAGCCCACTAGAGTTGGGTGGCTATAACAACCACCTCAATCTCAACCACAAGTAGCCATCAACCCAGCAAATAATTCAAACCCACCCAATAATATATCCTTACTTATCAAAGACGCCATTGAACGTGAACAAAAATGTCCAAATGGCATTTTATTTGGCCTAGATGACAACGATGAATCTGATGATATCACAAAGGTTCGCAACATTATAAGAAACTCCAATAAACCAAACATCTCCCCTGATGACATCATTGAAATTTCAAGAGACGGCCCTGAGTTCAAATACAATGATGGCTCGGTAGCTCCATGATTTTGCAGAGTTAGTTGCAAAAATGAGTTCATCAAACGCATATTCATACATACAATAAATTCAATCGCCAAAACCAACATCAGCCATAACAAACTTCACTCATGCCAAGACTTACCCATATTGCAAAGAATCTGCTCCCGTGAACTCTGATCAGAACTTAAAAGACATCAAGAAAATGGACATACTGACTTATACATCGACTACCGTGCTGACTGTATCAAAAGAAAGCCCCACAACCCACATCATAACACCCAATCCTCCTCCATCCAACCCTCCATCACCCAAAACTAGGTGTGCACACCCCAAACTTCCTCTATAATAACTACTACCGGCCTTAAATGCAAGCTACTTAATGCAAGAAGCCTTGTAAATAAAATACCTGAATTCCTCCTCTTACTGAATATGGCTATATTCGACATTATATTTGTCTGTGAAACTTGGCTAAATACATCACTCCCTGACTCCATTACTACAGTAAGAGACTATCATGTTTACCGGTCAGATCGTGAAATCCGTAGAGGAGGTAGTGTTGCTATCTTCTACAAAAAGTCCCTACATCTAAAAAATATTCAAGTTATATGCAAACTTGCTCTTCCTGAGACCATCGTCTGTGATCTGTCCTTAAATACCACACTTCAATTCTTACTTTGTTACAGAGCCCCAGATTATGACATCGAACATACGAACAAGTTAACTTCACTACTAACCTGGGCAGCCTCCTGTCCTCTCCCAATAAACTTTCTTGGTAATCTTAATTTACTACTTATTAATTGGACTCTAAATGGATGTACAACTGAACCTATACATGCAACCCTGTACAATACTGTAACTAATCTGGGACTTGATCAACTAGTAACTAACAACACTAGACTCAACAACTGCCTTGATCTCATCTTCTGCAACAGTTTAAATTCTATTTATGGACTACAAATAAAAAAACCATTCTCCAACAGCGACCACAGCATGATTGACTTTTGTCTCAACTTATGACCTCTCAAAAATCATCATAATGATGGGATTCCCAGTTATAACTTTAAAAAAGCCAATTATGATCTCATAGACAATGAACTCTCATATCTTGATTGGCAAAATCTATTCTCTGGCTGTAATACTGCTGATGACCATTACAACATTTTCTTACACAAACTCAAAAGAGTCATTAAACTTTACATACCACTAATATCCCACAAAACCAGAAAAAATAAACTACCAATAACAATAAGGAAATTACAATCCAGAAAAAAAATCTCTTTGGTGAAAAAACAAAACAAACTACGTAGCTAACTTCAAAAACTGCTATGAAACCTTATGCCAACAAATAAAGATTGAATGCACCAATTATCACATCAAGCAAGAAGAAAACCTACGCACAAAATCCACCTGTGCCTTCTATAATTTTGTAAACAACAAACTTAAAGACTCGACCCCTAAAAGGACCAAACAATGAAGATTTTATTGATGAAACCATTAAAGCCAATCTCTTTAACACGTTCTTCAGCTTAGTCTTTGTAAACAGCAACAACACATACCCAATATTTCCCAATCGTACTACAGACAATTACAATGATTAAGGTGATCTTATACATATTGATTTTACAGAAGACAATGTTGAAAAGGCACTACGCAATCTAAAACCACTTCTATCTGCAGAAATTCTCTGTATGTGATTGAAAGAGTTAATTTTAACTTGATGGCACACAATCAGCCTATCATTTAATCAATCAGATTTCACTTGGACACCATGAAAGAAATTGTGGTAAGAACTATTCAACAATGGCACAGATTGCCTAAAGGGATGGTGAATTCTCCTCTAGAAATGTTTAACCAAAGGCTGTATACTCATCTATATTAATCTGTGGATCCCTCCATTGGAAAAGGACAAGATAATCTCCAAGATTATCTATAACTCCACATGAGCTGGTGGTTTATGTATATATAACTGAATGTACAAGTTTCTGGAGACAGAAAACATCTGAAAATATTGCATAAACTGCAAAGTCCTTCAACTTGCAGGATGAAAAAAATAGGAAATGTGCCAGAATTCTGCAAGAGATTAAACCTTATTTAAGAACTGAAACCTGCAGGTCATTGCATTAAAACAAACAGGATATTTTCCTTGACATTCCTACTGCAGCTCAACTGTTAAGAACCTAGATAAAATCATGTAGTTCATGATGTGAAACCTATATATTCTCATATATCATACCAGACATGGCAATAAATCTTAATTCTCCAGACACTTAAACTTGTATAAAGGAAGTTTATATAGCAAAGATGCTCAAAAATGATACGGTGAGATAAAAGGCTTTATTTCAGACAAGATAGAATATATAAATGAACGAATCATTTGCCTATTCACAACTCAGAAATCAATAAATGTTTGCATAAACGTGTGTGTGTGTGTTGTAAATTCTAGGACTTTTCTTCCTCCATTTTTGAGTGAATAGACATGTGACCAGTTTTCCCCATGTTTGGCACTGATAGATATCTGACATTATCAGTGTTTAGATAATGGTTCTGTCTTTCTTGAGAACCGTGGATCCCACCTTGCCAATGCATGCCTTTATACATATAAAAAATGCTTTGAATAAACTACCTGAAAATAAATAAGTATGGCTGACTTTTCACAAAGCTTCATGCTGCACTCCTCCCCTGCCCTGAGTGGCTTCAGCAAATAGGAGCTCTGTGGTGGCCCTGCAGCAGGACAGATGGAGGCCTTGGAGGTCCTTGCAGGTAGAAGCAGCCCAGTCAAGAGCAGCGTGAGGCCAGAAGCAGCAAGTATGGGATGGGGTTTGGTCTGCAGAGGCTGCGGAGGCCTCCAGCCTTGCAATCCTACACAGGGAAGGCACAGGTTTGCTCCGGAGCTATGGCAGAACATTGTACCAGGAGGCCTCTGCCTGGGGATCCCATACGTCCACCCATCTGGGATCATCACCGGAGCCAAGAGGGTCAGGGCGGATTGCTTTGCATGGTTTGCATTGCACGGCATACCAGTAGCATTGAGGAATGTCTTGCTCACCTTTCCATCAGAGGGGTGCAGGCTGGGGGCTTAACAGCCAGGGAAGACAGGGCTTTGGGGTGACAAGGAGGAAGGGGTGATCTCCCCCTATCTCCTCTGTTCCACTGCAAGGCTACTTCAGACCTCTTGTCTACCGAAGCTAGTGCTGTGGGAAACTGTGAGGGGAGATTGTATAGAGGGGAAAATATCTAGCCATAATAACATTCTTTTCTCTTTGCTAGTCAAGGACACTCTGCCCTGCACCTGGAGTGTCGTGACTGGGAGGAACCTCCAGATGGAACGGTGCATTGATTGGACCATGTGATGGACATGTGGGTGCAGGGGAAGGGACTTGGACATTCTTTTGGGTGAGGAAAACCTGAAAGCTTTCAGATTCAGTTTTTCCCAGATGTGCCAATATGACATCTCTAATACAATGGAACTTTGAGGAATTTCTAGCCTCAGAGTCTTCTTTCATTGGGGTTGTTACTTGGAACCCTGACAGGGCCCTTGGCTGCAAGGTTGCCTGGTGCCCTGGGCAGGGCCAGGGATGGTGAGAGTGCACCGGAAGCACCTCCAGGTGTCTGGAGAGATAGAACAAAAGACAGGTCCTGTCCGTCACTGGCTCAGCCAATCCACAGGGCTGCAATTAAGGGGCTGCCAAGTCACACTATGTGTCCCCTCCCACACACAGATTTGGCCACTGGAGTCATACTGGTGGGGCAGCAAGGAAACACACCTTCATGAGGTGACAGGGGAAGAGAAGGAGCCACCATGCTAAGTGCTGCCTCAGGGATTGCTGTCCATGTTTGCGAGGGGACACATGGTTGTGCTGCTTCCTGTGCTGGCCACATCCACTCCCTTCACTAGGGCTTATTTTTGGGTAGGGCTTATTTTAAACCCATGCTTAAAAATCAGGCTAGGGCTTATTTTCAGGATAGGACTTATTTTCGAGGAAACAGTAATTTATATACATTTTAAAAGAGCAGCTTCAATCCTTCATTTCTTTGTTCTGGTGCATCAAGTTCTTTAGGTAATCTTTGATAACTTGTGTAGCATGATAACTTAAAAATATACCCTGTGGTGCATTTTATCATCCTCCCACATAAAAATACTGCTCATTATTTCAATAAAGCAATTTCATAAATTTGGCTTAGGGTTGCAGCCAAACTAATTAGTTAAAGAAATTATAAACTACCAATACAAAGCATGCAAGTGTCTGTGTTATGAAGCATTGAATATACATGAATATGGTTTAAATTATTAAATGACCCCATAGTAACCATGGGAACATGGAGGTAAGAAGTTCTACACAGTCAAAAATGAATTTAATTACCTGCACATTGACAGGTATATGTGAGTTGAGTATATGTGAGTTGAGAAGGAATAGAATTAGACAATTTCAGTCAGAAAATTATACTCTTTACTACTCAGGACATTAGTAACCAAGACTGAACAAAGGTTGGTTACAGTGCAATCAATGGCTGATTAATAACAACTATATTAATCCTTATTATGATTATCCAAGTTTATATTCCTACTACTAATACATAAGAATATGAGGTTTATGAGTTTCATGATCAAGTTCAATTTGAAAGCTATAGAACATGCAAGCAAATATGCTGCCTGTGACTGGACACTGGACTGCCAAAGCTGGAAATGTACTTGGACTGTATGACTTAAGAAACCAAAATGAAGCAAGAAGACAACTTATATTTATGCTAGTCCAATGGTTTCTTTATTGCTAACACTGTTTTCAAACAATTAAAACAACACCCATATATGGACATCACGAGATAAGAGTACCAGAAATCACCAGAAATCAAATGGATTATATTGGTAGAATGCAATAAAAAAATGCTCAGTTATACCAGGAGAGATTTCGCTAGGGCAAATCTGTGCAACAGATCCCAAATTTGCAGGTTCCATGTTAAGCTGAAGGGGAAGAAGAAGAAAACCACCTAATTCCCATGATACAATTTTCATCTAAGGACGAAAAAAAAAAAAGATTGTTGAATAAATCAACCCAGAGTTCTCACTCGAGGCATAAATGACCAAGCTCAAATTATCATAACTGGGACATGATATGCAAAGACTTAGCTCTCTAGAGAAGGCAATAATACTGGTGAAAATGGAAGAAAAGAGAAGAGGATGGCCAGCCACAAAATAAAGGTAAAGGTAAAGGTTCCCCTCGGACATATGTGCTAGTCGTTTCCGACTCTAGGGGACAGTGCTCATCTCCATTTCAAAGCCAAAGAGCCAGCGCTGTCTGAAGATGTCTCCATGGTCATGTGGCCCGCATGACTAAATGCCAAAGGCTCATGGAACGCTGTTTCCTTCCCACCAAAGGTGGTCCCTATTTTTCTACTTACATTTTTTACATGCTTTCGAACTGCTAGGTTGGCAGAAGCTGGGACAAGTAACGGGAGCTCACCCCATTATGTGGGACTAGGGATTCAAACTGCTGAACTGCCGACCTTTCAATCGACAAGCTCAGCATCTTAGCCCCTGAGCCACCGCATCCCTTAGCCACAAGATAGATGGAGTCAATTATATTAAATAGGGTACATTGTTGGAAGACCTAAAGTAGAGGTCCCCCCAGACCATGGATAGTACTGGTCCATGGTCTCTTAGAAATTGGACTATGTAAGTGGCAGGTGAGCTCATGAAGCTTCATCTGTGGATTCACAGAATTTAGGTTGCATGTGAAACCATTCCTACCCTCCACCCCCAATCAATGGAAAAAATATTTTCCATGAAACTGATCCCTGGTGCCAGAAAGGTTGTGAACCGCTGACCTATTGGAGAGAAATTTTGAGGAGAGATCCTCAGATAGACAGATACTATGTCTATATATGACTGCACAGCAATTTGATGGCACATAATCATTAGCTAAACCTTTATGGTACAGGATAATTATACATTATTTTGAAATAACTGGAATTTAGTCACACTATCCCACCCCTGCAACCCTTGTCCCGCAATAAAGCACCCGAGCTTCTAAAGCAGAGCTGAAATGATGTTTTCAATACCCTAGCAAAATAGTCAAACAAGCACGTGAAAGGCTTCTATTCAGTGGATCAATTCAGCAGTGAGAAGCAATGGAGCAATACTTCATCCACAATATCATAAAATTCTAATATTAAAAAAAAATCCACTTCTTAAAACATCTGAATTTAGAGCAAGCTAGGACATTATTATGGAGATTATATGCTTTTTTGTTTTTTTTTGTTTATTAAATAGATTTATACGGCCTCCGAACTTACACACAATAAATATAAAGCTATGTCCCTTTATATGCTTTAAAAATCCAGTATTATTTCTTCATTAACTATTTAGATATACTGTATAGAACTCAGGTGACTGTAATGTTACCTGACAATACAAAGGGGATCTTTAATAATATTGTTAGTGTCAAAAACAATTAGTTTGGCAATATCCCTCTGTGTCCTGGAATGTCCCTTCACTCATGAGCAGTGATGCCCAGCTGAGTTAATGATTTGGTTTTAATTATAAAGGGGACACTGAGCTGGGAAACCATTTTAATCCCCTGTAAATTATTACAGAGGCAGTTCTTTACACAATTATTACTGCAAAATTCACTCTCTGGTGATGGAAGCCCACTCAAAATGAAAAGAGAACAAAGCAATCTTTCATAGTTTTCTGGCTTGATGAACTCTTGTACCACAGGAATGAAATTTGTTTTGTTTTGTTTCCTAATGAAATATTAGGTAAAACAAGACAGCAATGACAGGTGTTGTTGTGTTTCTGTCAGATAAATTTCGCATGAAACTGAGTTAGATAATCTGTTCATCTAATTCAGTGATTTCCTAAATGGTCTGGCAGAAGTTTTTTTCCCCATGCTGTCTACTGACATCTCTTTGAAATCGTGATGGCATTGCATAAAATGTGTGGCAGTGTGTTAGTCTGCTAATGAATTAGTGGTGTATTAGTCAACTAATTTGATTTAAAGGCATCAAATGGGCGAAGCCAATGGTCCCTTATCATAATTCTTTTACTATCTGAAAAAAAACCTTTAAAACCTTTAACCCTTTTCACACAATCAATATGCCATGATATTATAGGCCCCATATAATTCATTTCTACTTCTCCATACCCACTTTTGATATCATGCTGGCAGAAACATCTTCAGAGAGCACTGGCTCAATGTACCTTGAAACAGACAAGAGCATGATCCCATATAATCAGTAACAACTAGCGGAGTAAAATCCTTTATACCTACTTTGAATAGTCTATGAGTTTAGACATGATACAGTTAGAATTGTTTGTGCAAAACTTTGCACATGCATTCCCTAAAGGGCTAGTAAAGTGGACATATTTTTTCTTGCATGATTATCTATCATATAGTAGCCCTTCAATGTCATCCTATTGATACTTACCATGAAGATTCTTCCACAAAAGTGATTGTTTATGCAGAGGCATAGAAAAAAGGACAGAGAAAGACAATTGCTATGTGGTATAATAGAAGAAGTCCCACCCTGTTTCTTCCAAATTCCCACAATAACTTGTTGCTGTTGTTAGTTGCAAAGTCATTTCTGACCCATCGCGACCCCATGGACAACATTCCTCCAGGCCTTCCTGTCCTCTACTATCCTCTGGAGCCCATTTAAGCTCACACTGACTGCTTCAGTGACTCCATCCAGCCACCTCATTCTCTGTTGTCCCCTTCTTATTTTGCCCTCAATCTTTCCCAGCATTAGGTTCTTCTCCAGTGAGTCCTTCCTTCTCATTAGGTGGCCAAATATTTCAGTGTCATCTTCAGGATCTGGCCTTCTAAAGAGCAGTCAGGGTTGATCTCCTCTAGGACTGACCAGTTTGATCACCTTGCAGTCCAAGGGACTCACAGGAGTCTTCTCCAGCACCATAGGTCAAAGGCCTCAATTCTTTGATGCTCAGCCTTTCTTATGGTCCAACTTTCACAGCCATACATTGCAAATGGGAAAACCGTAGCCTTGACAATAGGCACTTTTAGGTAGGGTGATCTCTCTGCTTTTTAGTATGCTGTCTAGATTTGCCATAGCTTTCCTCCCCAGGAGCAAGTGTCTTTTAATTTCTTGGCTGCAGTCCCCATCTGTGGTGATCTTGGAGCCCAAGAAAATAAAATCTGTCACTAACTCCATTTCTTCCCTAGCTATTTGCCAGGAATTGAGAGGGCCAGATGCCGTGATCTTAGTTTTCTTAATGTTGAGTTTCAAGTCAACTTTTGCACTCTCCTTCTTCATCCCCATCAAGAGGCTCTTTAGTTCCTCTTCACTTTCTGCCATTAGAGTGGTATCATATGCCTAACTGAGGTTGCTGATATTTTTTCCAGCAATTTTAATTCCAACTTGTGATTCATCTAGCCCTGCCTTTCTCATGATGTGCTCTGCATATAAGTTAAATAGGCAGGGTGACAGTATGCAGCCTTGCCGAACGCCTTTCTCAATTTTGAACCAATCAGTGGTTCCGTGTCCAGTTCTCACTGTTGCTACTTGACCTGCATATAGGTTTCTCAAGAAACAAATAAGATGGTCTGGTACTCCCATCTCTTTAAGAACTCCCAATAACTTACTTTGAGATAAACTAATATTAAACAGAAGTAAGATAAAATGGTGTGAATAACTGGCCCTTAATTCTGGGAATTATGAGTATTTTGGATAAAGAAACATTATTTTCAAAGTATCTATGGAGATTCTCAGTCACCCAGGTCATGGTTGTCCTAAAGGTGCGATTTCCAAAAGGCAACTGAACTTTGTTTTTCTTTGAAGATGTTTCACTTTTCATCCAAGAAACTTCTTCATTCCATTGGTTTATTGTTCTCACTGACAGGAAATTTCTCCTTAGTTCTAGGTTGGATCTCTCTTTGATTAGTTTCCACCCATTGGTTCTTGCCTTGCCTTCTGACGCTTTGGAAAATAGGTTGATCCCATCTTCTTTGTGGCAGCCCCTTAAACATTGGAAGACTGCTATCATGTAACCCCAATCCTTCTTCTCACTAGATTAGGCAGCCCCAATTCCTGCAACTGTTCTTCATGTGTTTTAGCCTCCAGCCCCTTAATAATCTTTGATGCTGTTCTCTGCACTCTTTCTAGAATCTCAACATATTTTTGCACCATGGTTACTAAAACTGGATGCAGTATCCCACCTGTGACCTCATCAGAACATTATAAAGTGGATGTAATACCTAATATGATCTTCATACTATCTCTCTGTTGAAGCAGCCTATGACTGCATTGGCTTTTTTTGGCAGCTACAAGACACTGCTGACTCATATATAAGTGGTTGTCCACTAGGACTCCTAGGACCTCCCATTTTGGGATCAATCAACCCTAATTGTTCTGTAAAAAGGCAAACCAGATTTAGACCTTGTTTATATTTGGATGACACACACACAGAGACACACAAACCTCCAGGGTTGTATGCTAAAGTGGAAAAAGAAGATGAATGTAAATTGTTTCCGCATTTTTTTAATGAAAAGTGAATGGATGCATCCATGAAGTTTCCAAATTATGAACTGTACTTAATTTAATAAAAGACTCACAATTCAAAGGACATTGTTATGTATTTAATCCAAGACAACTCATGTATTTTTAAAAAACAATTTGATGTATGGTTTATATTTTTAAGTAAGTTTGCATCAAGAAAAGGATTTCAGTTATGAAAACATATTCTTTAAAAAAATCCAATGCTCAGAATAAGTGTCTTTTGAATAGGTGCCCATGAATTAAACTTACTTAAATCAGTGGTAGTGCCAGATAGGAAAAAGGAGCTAAAACAAAAGGAGTAACGTATATTTGGCAACAGAAGACTAGTTCATAATTAGTCTCACAGCTGAAATAAAGGCATGGATGTAAGAGTGTTCTGCATCCTTAAAGCTAAGAATTCCACAATGGAACATGAAATTCTTGATTCAAATGTGCTTATTCTCTATTACCCTTCAACATGAATTTATCTCTCAGAATAGCAAAGGCATCTGTAGGTCACAAAGTAGTTCGTGTAGCCAATCTTTTAATCTCATAATATTCTAAGCATCTGTACATTTTAACTGAGGTATTATCTTCAATATTAATGCAGTTTTACTGTAAATTAATACCCTCATGATGATAATATGAATTGACATCACTTTTACGAATGAAATTTTACCAAGTGTGTTGTCATGTACATTTTTATAATAAAATAGCATTAAAGGTCTCATATTAAAACATGGATTTATTGAAATCTCTTTATAACGAAATTGTCAAATGCACATTGTAATCCAGACAATATTTTAGATTTTAAAATGGATTGATTTATTTCATTAGGAAACTTAGTGTCACAAGTAAACATAGAGAAAATGGTATAACCTCATCTTCCCCAAAATATACTGAGCCTGCAATAATATATCATAAGTAATTACAGTAAGGCTTTTAGAATTAACTATGAACTTCTTCATGTAAATATTAATATCTCTTTTTATCAATGGAAATCCAGAAGTAAGTGGCACACTGGATCTGAAACAGGCAAAACATTTAGCTTGTTTTTATAAATGAACATTATTATTCGTTAGTGGGAAAACAGAATGTAAGTTTAGTAAATAAACTCATGCTACTGAAAGGGAGACTTTTGGGCAGAAGGTTGTGTGATGTAAAATATTTTATTTTAGTTTCTCGCTTCCTTGAGACGATCCTCAAATATGGGATACTTGGAGTGATTTTAATTTTACTTAAGATAGAATAAGGTTCTCTAATTTACTCTGTCCTCACTTTTTCCTCCAGCATACATTTGAGGAGCTGCCAAAGAGTATTATCTTTTTATCAGAGGACCCTCAGGTAGTGATGATAGAAAAAAAAATTGAGAGAGTTTAAACATTTGTTCATCTTACCATTTCTGATTACCAATCTTTTGAAGTTGTAAGAAGTATTATGACCTTTTTAACTGCCTGGCTTATTCTTGTTATGCTTTACAGTCTAATTTTCCTGTACATTTCATCTAATTCAAATAAAGGACATCTCTATCATTATCTAGTGTGTGTGTGTGTGTGTGTGTGTGTGTGTGTGTGTGTACACTGTTGGACTGCCGGCTGCCAGAAGTTCAATTCTAACTGGCTCAAGGTTGACTCAGCCTTCTATCCTCCCGAGGTGGGTAAAATGAGGACCCAGATTGTTGGGGGCAATATGTTGACTCTGTAAACCACTTAGAGAGGGCTGTAAAACACTGTGAAGCAGTATATAAGTCTAAGTGCTATTGCTAGCAACATAAATTAGTAAAATAACTCTGAGATGTACTTCTTGAAACCCGTATACACACTAGGTGAATCAGATATAGCTTCTGCCAGATTCAACCCTAGCATATAGACCATGGCGAAGTAGACAGCACTTAGTAGGAAGTTTTTACTGTTTTTTGTTTTTTTTTTAGTCTTTCCTAGTTTCTAGGAAGCTCCTAGTTTTTTGATGAGACATGTTCTATAATGAAACCATAGGAGGAAATAATGTGCTTCATCTCTTGCCACCCACACAACCCAAATCTTTCCCCGTTTTGCTGTCTTGATATTTAAGGTTGTTGTGTGAGATTCCCTACATTGATTTTAGCTGCTCTTTGGCAGCAGATGGTAACTTTGCTCTTGGTAGTTTTTCTTACCTGCCTTTATGCTGCACTGTAATGTGTTGCAGTCTGCTTACTCTGATTAACTGTAGCCAAGCAGAAAGTTCTCTGTATTTCTTTTTTGTGCCATTTAGTTGATGAAACAATATGTAACAGAAGCTCAGTTCGATATATTGAATGGTATATAAGTAGAAAGATCCTAGTATAGACTATGAAACTCCCCAGATCTCTGTTTACTGGTGACAATTTTGATCAATAATTCTAAATGAGGCATGAAATCCTGAGTCTTTGGTTTAGTGTAGAGCAGGGGTGTCAAACGCGATTTCAGGGAGGGCCGCATCAGGATTGTGTTTGACCTCAGGGTGATAGGAGTCTTTGGCCAGGGTGAGCATGGCCAGCTTGATGTCACTCGTGTCAGGGATATCTGTGGTGGCCTGGGCGGGGCTGGGGGGATCCTCCTACAGCCATCTGCCAGCAAAAACTGAGCTCAGGAGGGCCATGCAGAGGCACTGCGAGCTGGTCCTTCGCTGTTTCCAGGGCAGCCCCGTGAGCCAGATCCAGCCTAAAGACCTTGAGTTTGATACCCCTGGTATAGAGGCATAGGAAGTCACAAACCTACAGTTGGTAGCCTGTTATAGATTAAATGGAGAGCCATGACTTCACTTCCTGCCCAACTCTATGTGTTTCACCTTCTAGTGCAGGGGTGTGAAACTCACATCATCATGGCGTTGTCACGTGACGTATCAGGACTTTTTCCCCCTTCGCTAAACTGGGCAGGGGTGGAGCCAGCACGTGACACATCCGGCCTGCAGGCTATGAATTTGACATCCTTGTTCTAGTGGTTTATTTTGTTGTACATGGATTCATAGCTAGTGATCTACCCTCCATGCACAGAGCAGGAACTCAACAAAAGAAACTGCAGCACCACAGTTGGTCACCATATGTGAGGGTAATGCTATTGGAAGTATTGGGCAATAGAAACAGTACAATTGATCAGAGAAAAGTAACTCACACCAAAACATATATGTGCATAAGGATGCATTCAAGCACACCTATACATGTCCATACCCAAGAGTAATGCAAAAGTTTCAATCATTCTGTTCAAATTCCAGTATCTTTTTTTGTTCGTTTGTTCGTTTGTTTTCAGACACTTGTCTCATGCCAATAGTGACATCTGCCATAATTACAGTCTATTTTTTTTCTTTTTGCATCTGGATATATTATTACAGGCTACAGCAGTTGTAATTGTGGAGAATGTGGGTGCCTTTTTCTATCTGTCTCCACCGTTTCCACTGAAGGAGTTTCAATATTAATATTGCTATTGTTCTCTCTGCAAAATGAACGAATATGACATCTAGAACAGAACAACAGAGGCAGGAGAATGTGATGACATTTTGCTGCCTACATCACAAAGTAAGAATCAAATAGTGGTCAGACACTTTTTGTTTGGCTCCAGCAAATATTTCACCATCCTTCTTTCTGTTTTGTTTGAAAATATGACCAGAAAAGCCCTT